>NC_051332.1:5860649-5939055 GCF_015220235.1 Choloepus didactylus
AAATATGCCCTTTAGGGAATTATCTCCTTCAGTTGACTCCTTATTTTGTCTCTCAGACCTTTCTTAACTTTTCCATTCCCTGGGTAATTGCTGAAAATTGAAGCTGTCTGAGGCTTTCACTAATGAGCTATGTAAAAGATAGATAGATAGATAGATAGATAGATAGATAGATAGATAGATAGATGATAGATAGATAGATAGATAGAGAAAGGAACTCTCCTTTTCAGAGCCAGTCCCCAGCCCCAACATTTCACCAGTCAAGAGCCAGAATTGGAACCTGGCTCTATGTGTCCACCTTCTTGGGGCACAGCCCTTTTCTGGTATTCTGAGCTTGGCCAACTCCAAAAGCTTCAGTGTTCATTGCTTTATTTGATTTTATTTTCCATCAGTTTTGCCTTCTCTCTGACAGGACAGACCTCAGGGTTCATTTCATGCTTGCTGCATGTTTATCTGTACTCATAGCTTGTATTCAGTAGTCCCAATTTGTTAATGAAAACCACAACTGGAGTTTTGTTGTGCTACCTTCTCTTGCCACTAGTACTAACTGCCTCTTTAGCCCACTGGGAAGTTTTCTAACTCACTTGCCATGCCAGTAGGGGAGGGGTGCCAGCCTTCACAGTTTGTGGACTTTATTATAATTCAATGCTGTGATCTCTGCCCTTCTACCCATTCCACACTGGTGTACAATGTGTGTCAGTCACACATGTCTCCCAAAAAGTACTCCAGATAGTACCTGCATATTTACTAGTTGCTTGAGAGGACTAACAATTCCACACCTCCCCACACTGCTATCTTGCTCCACCCTCACTTCCAATTACATTTGAAGACATTACTGACAATCAAGGCTTTCTTCTGCCATTTTCTTATTAAGTAAGTTATTGTCATTACATAAGTCTTATACCTTTCTTTCCCTCACTTCCTTTAAAGGCTACCTTTATATTTATTTGTTTTGTATGTGTTGTACCATATTGAGTGCTTTCTCACTTCTCTCTGCAAATATTCTTCATTTATTTTCTTTGTGGTTACCACAGAGTTAACTTTAATATCCTAAATATATTGCAATCATATTTAGTGGAATATCAAATTAATTTAAACAGGATGCACATAAAGTTTTCCTATATGCTTTGTCCTCCACGCCATTTTTTTGTACTTGTTACCACTTAAATCTACCAAAAAACCTATATTTATTAATACATTTTATGCATTTGCATTTTAGAAACCATAGGAAGTAGGATGTGGAGTTACAAACCAAATAATGCAGTATAATAATATGAGCAAGTATAATTTCCCAAATGGTTAATGCATCAACTTTCTCCTTTTATTAAGTGGTTAAGATTTGACAGAATATGAGGATTTGGGGGTGGTGTCCAGGTTAAGAAGGAACACTTTTTCTATTCAATTCATTTCCTTACCTGCAGCCAGAATGAAGTAAAAAAAATTGTAGATCCAGCCACATGATTTTCTCCTTATGGCAATGGCTTCCATTTTTGTAGTTTTAAAGAACAATATCCTCAATATGTCTTCTAATCAGCTTGTTTATGGACCACTCTGGACTATCTAGTAGGTTTTGTTCAACCATATCTGCATTCAATCTGTCTTAACTTCTTTAACATCACCAGGCTCTCTCTCATGTGAAGACTGATGAGACTCCTCTTCCATTTCTCTCCTTACCATTACAATGAGTGCTATCTAGATCAAGAGTTCTCATGTTTTAAGTTTCCTTAGTATTTTTTTCCTTTTGGAAGGCTTTTTGTGCAGTAGAGCAGAAAATGGATTTTATCCATTATTGTTAACCTCTTTGAAGGCAAAAAACATGTAGTGATTGCTTGTGTCAGATGTTTCCAATTTTGTCTATATAATTGAACTTAAATCAATTTAGTAAGTCCCACATGTAACTTTACCTGTCTAAATAGGTGACATAGCACTAATATATAAGTTCAAACACTGAATTTATTCACTAATATATAAGTAGTAGAGAAAGTCCAGGGTAGCCATTGAGGCAGTGGCTTTGTAACCAAAATTTTGTACATCATGCATAGAATAATCATAAATTCCTGTCATGGTAACAAGATTTTTATCTAGAGGTTTCAGGAAAAGATTTTAGTGTACAAATGAATGATACTAATGCAATACATTTAACTCTGAATCTCCTTAATTATGTGAGATTACTCTGGGGAAATAGATCACATGAATAATTTAGTTGGGTTGATGTCCTGGTGGCTGAAAACAAGAAGTGAGAGAGAAGTTTGTAAAGGTAAGTGGAAGCTAGCTTGCAAAGGACCATGGGTGTTGGGTTAAGGCATCTGTATTTTGTGAATTAATGAGTAGAGATCCTTTATTTAGGACCAGTTAGAGAACTGGAATGGCCTTCAGGACTACAAATTGCTGTTATTCAATTTCATCAATCAAGTCATATTGTCACTGAACATTACCAGGTATATATGAAATATTAGGACAAAAACATCTCACTTCCCAACAAGACAAAACACTCTATCTCTAGTTTTGAGTTAGATTTGTATGCTAATTACAATACTGTCTCTACCTGAGCTCAAAGGTAAATATTAGGACATCAATAAATTGAAATTATTCCTTGGTTTTAACCCTCTCCATTATAGCCACATGGATGCCAGCTGGATACTGAGACCGTCAGCTCTAATTCAGTAATGATAATGATTTTATATGGACATCTTCCTCTTTGCTTCTCTGGAGAGCTTTGGAACATCAGGAATTAGACTTTGAAATAGTCATGGTTTCTCAATTCCTTGATAGCAAAATATTGGTTCTTCCTAATGTTCAACATCCACAGTAACAACAAATGTCCTAACCATATATATAAATTTCAGACTACAAAAGGGTATTGGAAAACAAAGCATTCTTAAGATAGATATATTAAAGTTATTTTAAAAGGGAAAGAAATTCAGGCAACCACAAGGCTAGAATATTGTCTGTGTTAGGAAAACAACAGAGAAAATTATTCACTTATGAAAGGGAAAATAGCTTACTAGTTGAGAGTATGGGCTCTTGATGAAGAAAATTATGGGTTCCAACATCAACACTGTTTTTACTGGCTCTGTAACCTTGGATATATTACTTAAATTTCTAAACTTCTATTTCATATATTATAACAAGAGCATAATTATAATATCTGTAATATGTTTGTTGTGAGGTTTAAATGGGTTATGTATAAGATTTAGAATACTAACTATCAAATAGTGAGCAATATACAATTTTTTGATATTTTTACTAATAATGGCAGGAGACATAGCTCTATATTGGTATACATACTGGTAAAATGCCTCTCTCAGAAAAAGTTCTCAATAATTTAAAGAAAGATGTTAACAATTTTTGAGTGCCCAACAGGTGCCAAATATTAGCCTAGTATTTTCATGTATGTCTACTTTATTCAATTACATGAGCTGTCAGGAGATATTGAATATTCAAAACCTTTATATGCTTCATTTTACTCAGCTGTCTGATGAGAAATGGTGTTGGCTCCTCTTTAACAATTAATAATTAAAATCCCTGGTTTAGTTTTAAATCCAGATTCTGACTATTATTTCTATGGTTAGCATAAATTAAGGAGATATCTTACGGAGATATTAAAAGGAAGAAAAAAAGATCTGGAAAGAAAATGGAGACAGAGATGAAATCCATCACATAAGAATTCTTATTGATTGCACCACAAATTTCACTTGAAACTACCAACTGCCCATATATATACAAGTAATAGGTCCATAAGATAATATAACCAACCAAAATGTGGGGCAATATGATGCCATTTTGATACAAATCTTGAACAACTTTCCTCCAGGCATTATTGTTAAAAAGAATGAGTGAAATATCATGCATGCTATATTGAACAGAATTCTTCTAATTTTTATATGGAGGCAATAAAGAAAGTTTCCTTGTGCTACATTTCTTAGCCATTAGTACCTAGATTTATAGTTGGCTGCATTCCTTGTTGGATTTGAGGGGTGCTAGGAAGCTTGCTCCCCACAAAACATCTATCTTCCACATGATCAGATATTTTTGTTCCCCAGAATGCTTCCTTATAAAATAATTTCTTCTGAGAGTAGTCATACCAAAAGGAGCTGACCTCTTAGTTCTCTCTCAGTACTCAAATATTATTACATCTGCTGAAACTAACATTGATTCTGCAACATTAGTCCTTGAATTAGAAACTAATTATAAATGTTCAATATCATTGTATAGTGATATAAAATTACACTCTTTCCCTTAAGGAGCTACTATCCCATACGCTACATAATATAGATATTTAAATATTTAAAAACACTGAAAATATTGAACCAATTTAAGTTTTCCACACATTAGCCTATTGTAAGGACTAATATAGTCTCTTCAAGATCAAAAGAAAGACAATAGTGGGTTATGAAACAAAAATATCTATCAGGTCCACATCAAGTAGACATCTAATTCTCTTTTTCAATAAAGGAGGAATTAAAGCCTGAAAAAGAACATTTTAGACACCTTGACTTTCTATCAAATATTATTAGTAGGATAAAAAGGATCTTATTCAATTTCATGAAGTTGAATTACATTACGATTTGATGATATTGAGAAAACTTCCTAAATTTATCCATATTGTGATTTACTGTCCTTTTCTCTCAGGATAATTTAATACATTGCTTATTGTCATGAATATAAACAGTGCCTTCATATGAAACTTATCTGGTCCTGAAATTCTAAGCCACATTAGCTTAGAATTGAACTCTCACTCATTCTACCTACTCCAGAAGAATCTTCTTTCCAATAGGAATGATCATGAGAGATCATATAAGTTTGAAAATTATTTGGGATATGCTGCTAAAAATAAAGAGGATCTTCCAGTGCTGTTCTGGTGCCAGGAACCCAAGTATAAGTCTCACTTTTCTTTCTGGAATTAAGTAGGGAGATCATTCACTCTGAATATAATAGGTCCAATTACTAAAAATGAGTTTTAATTTGTGAGTTTCAGTTATGCAGATGAATGAAAACAAACTGGCATGAAGGAGAAACCTACATGTATAAATCCACATCACAGATCCTCAAGAATTATTTGCAGTTCACAATAATAATGATAAAAATAATCAGGAAAAAAGCATAGGAATTTAATCCTGAAACATATTTTCACATAATGAAATTGTCTCATTTTACAAACCATGATTAAGAAACAGTGAACCGATTGATTAGCACAAAGCCATAAGGTAAGTACAAACTTTCCCTATACTTCAGACCATAAGTATATGCAGCAACCTATGGCCTGAGCAAAACAGTCCTGCAGATCTTTGGTGCACAGCAGTCTGCATGACTTAGGCAGCTAAATGTTTTCTAAGTCAGTAAAGAGAAAAAGGGTAAATTGACCTTAAAATGTAACTTTATGGGAAGCAGGCAGGAAGTGAGAGGCTCTTAGTCTCGCAAAAAGAGCAAAATGTAATTGTTCAATTGTTATTCTGGTCCTTCCTGCACCACCTCTCAGGTCAGATTGACCTGTTCTCACATCTATGCTCCCCCACACTTAGGAAGGCCTTTGTCTTAAACCCTTATAAAAGGCTTCCTGTCCTCTTTGCATTGCTCAGTCATCTTCCCTGTGAATGCAATGCCTGCCCAGCCTGAAAGAGCCATCATGATCTCTCCATGACTTCTCACCCTGTAAGTAAGCTCTGAATAAAAGTTCATGTATCAGAAAATGCTTGTTGTCTTCTTTGGCCTCTGGACTGGCCTGGCTCTCTTGGGCTGTGACACTATGTTTACTCATTCATATTGCAATGCCACTGTGTCCCCACTTTATAAGATAATAGAGGAGACACAGCAATGAGGCAAAGTAAGAACTTGGATTAGCTTCATGATGGTAAAGAAGCAAGGTCAGGACAGAGGTTTTCTGAGTAGGTATCTGAAGTTCACAACTCATTATTTGTGGTAATAAAAGCAAAATATTTGAATCCATAAAACCTAGGTTTCTGATCTATGAACTGGGGAGACTTCTGTCTCCCATATAAGGTTGTCATAAAGTTTGAGTGTGATAACAAATGTAAAGGGCTTCCAAAGGTATCAAATAAAATCATCAAAAGAAAAGAAAAAGGATTAATAATATAAAATAAGCATCAAAAATAAATAAAATAAGAAGGTAGAAATACAGAGAGAGAAAGAGATACAGCTCCTGTACAAGAGAAGCTTATATTGTCATGGGGAGATAATCAAATAATTATATAAAGATATAATTATAAATTATGAAAAGTGCCATGGAAGAATATTATTAGGTATCATTGGATTGTGTAAGAAGGGTTAACATAGTGAGAGATCTTAGGGAAGATGTATCTGAGATAATATTTATCTTGAAGGATAATAATAGGAGCTCAATAATCAGAGTGGGTGATGAGGGTGTGGTGCAGGCTGCAGGGAAGACCATGAAAGCAGTCCTGCAGAGGACAAATCACAGGCCAAGTTCCAAGATGAGAAAAGTCATTGTGTATTCAAAGACATGGAACAAGTATAGAGTGGCTGGACAAATAAATAAGGCCTTGCAAAATTAGGTAGGGGAAGGGGCAATGCTAGACAACATAGGGGCTGGGTAGCACATGTCAGAGATGTTAGAGTATAGCCTAAGTGCTATAGGGAGCCACTGAAGTGTTATACTAAGAGGCATGGTGTGGTCCAAAGTAGATTATCTTGGTAAATAGATGCAAGCTCTCAAGGAAGGCTCCCAGGAAGATGGACAGCATGCAGCTTTGCTTACATTTTTTCAAAAAGGGCCACTGACCACTTTCTCAATCACCTGGTTCTGGGGCTGTAAAATGGCTTAGGGCAGAGAATTTTATGGTGATTCTCTACTAGGACCACTTCGGCTAGTTTTACCCAAGTTAAATGGAATGTTTCTTCATTACAAGAAAAATTGCATATGTGCTGGCCCCCATCTGAGGCGGGTTAGACATAGGAAAAAAACATCTCTCTGTCTCTGAGGTGCCTTTGGACACTGTGAAGGATAAGGGAGGCAGCTGGAGAGAACAGGAAGGCTCAGGAGACCTGAGGAGGTTGAACAAAGTAAGATACAACCACATGGCATGGACAAATCACAGTAATCTGTTCTCAACCCCTGGTCTGAATGTTTATTCAGCCTATTGCAATAGCTTACTTGCAAACCTAGGGCTGCATGTTTATTAACCAATCAAAATAATGTACAGACAACCAATTGCAATAGCCTATTTACACTACTTGATTTGAATGATTACTCACTAATCACAGCGTGTCAAGTGTACCAATGTCTCAAACCCCACCTTGGTTTCTTTGATTTCATAAAAAGCCCTTGTGCCAAACCATGTTCTAGACCGCAGTTTCTCACTCCTTTCTAGTTAGTGCTCATCTCTCCATTACCAAAGTCAACTGTTACTCAGAACCCAATTCTACCATCCTAACAATCAGGCATAGCCTTAGTCCTTAACAATATCTTTTCTAGGAACACGTGATGAAAGACTCCTTCTAAGATGCTGTTTAGGCTACTGGCAGCCAGTTTGTGTTTTCAGGTGAATATATATGGATTTCAATATCAGCCAACTAAATAGCCAATGCAGATTTATAATTTCTATTTTCATGCATCTTGCTGTAGGCATTTGGTTTCTCATTGCCTTGTTCACATCCTGTACCTCATACCAGGAAACCGTGATGGCCCTGGAAGCCACAGACTACCAGAGTCCCGTTCCTCCCACCCCCAGCAAGGTGCCCATCTATTCATCAAATGCATGAGCATTTCTGAACTATTTGAGTACTAGACACTGAGAGGTAATTTAGGGTCAGTATGAGTTATTAATTTAACAATAACAGAATTCCCACCTAATGTGTAATTTTAAGGGGATTAAATAAGGGAACTTTTGAAAAAGAGTGCATATGTTTTGGGGAATTACAAGGAAGAGTGTAATAATCTCTGGACTAGTCCCTTCTGAGAAGTGTTACCATCTTAGCACTGAAGAAAGAAGAGTAAATGGTAAAGGGAATGGAGGGAGAGTTTATGGAAAGGGTCATCTGGCAGGAGCTATGTTCTTTGTCCAAGGATTCAATGAGCTTGTGGCAACCTTGAAGGGAAGTAACAGTGGGCAAACATTCAGACCTCAGTGTTTCTCACTGCCACTAAGCATTGGTAAACCCATTAAGAAGGCCTTGAACAAATCAGCCCTTTAATACAGGTAATATATACATCCTGACCCTCTAGAGCAGAGAGGAGGTGGAAAAAGGGTGGAAAAGGAATTGGAGGGGAACATGGGAGATACTGAGCATAAGACAGACAATTAGAATTTATGGGCAAATACTTTAATAGAGAGATAAATATTTAGTGCATATCTTGTATGTTTAGTTTACGCAAATCTTTGCTTAACATCTTCACAACCCAAAATGTAACAGGAACAAAAATAGTGGCAGATTACAGTTTTCACAAGGAATCACTGTATCCAAAATTCTTTTCTCCATCTTATTAAAAAAATCTGATTTTTAAAAATCCATTTTATTAATTGCCTTGTTAAACATTCCCCAAGCTATGAAATCCTGAGGGATTGTAAGAATCTACAACCCACGGGATCCAGAAATTAATGTAAAAGATTTTGTAACCAGCAGATTTCATTATTCAGGATGAAGGTGTTACTCAGAATTTTAGGTAAGTTGCTAATTCAGGTGGTAGAGGTAGAAGGAAAATTCGATTTCATACTGACAACCTTATTTTAGACAATGACATACTAAGTTATATTAAGTGCTAAAAAAGGGCCTCTTTTCAAGCATCTTCACCATCATACTAAAGAAGCTTCTGAGACAGCTGATAGGACCTAAGGAAGATGTTATTTTTCATGTTTATGCAAAAAAGGAAAATTAAGAAATCAGGAAGAAAAAGTAAACAACTGAAAAACAAGCTTCAATAACTACTTAACAAAAGAAATCACTCTTTTGAGTATCTAAAGAGCAACAGAGATAGCAAGTGCAGTAATGGGCTAACAGACAAAGGACATCAAGAAATGTTTAACATTTTCATTTTGATATATTTTGAGAAAACAGGCAAACATTTGATATAAGAAAAGCATCTGGACATTAGAAGAGTTAGAAGGGATAATTTCAGCTGCTTTGCATACACTGTGAAGTTATCAGTCTTCTGCTTTTGATTAACAAATAAAGAACTCAGCTATTCCAGCCCTGCTCTCAATTTATGTATGTAGATGGATTTCAGGAGAAGATCCAAGGAGATGTGAGCCCTATTTTGATTTTTTTGTCCAATGTTACTTATGGGTGATCCCCCCTGCCCCCTACTGTGCAGAATTGTATTTCTTTCCTAAGAGACCCCAAAAGGTATGGAATACCATCAAGGTTAATTATCCTTTCTAAAGGTATGGCGCTCAGAGCAGAGAACGCAATGGCAGAGGGAATGAAAGGGAAGGAGCATAACCTTGGGCTCCATGATGGAGGATGAGGGCATTGAAAGGACTATGGGCGAAGGATAATATTGATGGGGTAGAGAGTAGGGAGACTGGAATGAAGAAGGGAATATATAGCAGGCGATGGAGGAGCAATATAGGATGCCAATTCATCTCATCATATTTTTTTAAAATAAAACAGCAATGCCACTACTTTACTACTGTATAACATAATTAATTATATTTGAGAGAGATGTTGAAATGTCAAAAAAGGAAGTAAGTACTTTATGTACAATATAGACTTTAAATTTTCCTATAATATCATGAAGAAATTACTATTAAGCACATAAATAGATGAGAAAACTGAGAATTAGGGAAATTAAAATAGGTGTCCAGTGTCAAAGCATTGGAGAATTTTGGCAAGAGGATTCAAACTGAGATCAGGTTCAGCTCATCTTTATAAAAGCATACATTGTGCAAAAAACACATCTTTATACTTGTTAGCTCCTTGAATATTCACAGCATTGCAATATAGGTAAGATTGCTGTAAAACATAATAATCTTACAAATAAAATAATAAAAAGCAATGATAATTACTGCCAAATTTCTCAGTCATGATCGACATACAAACTATAACAGAGGCACTTGGACTGCTTGAAGGAAAGCAATTTCCTGGATGTTGCCTACAATGTGCTAATTTAGAATGCATGGGTTGGGATCAAGGAGGCTCTAATAAGCCCTAAATTTAAGGACCACTTGTAGCTTGGCTAATTACCAACTTCCAGGCACTGGACTCAGCCCTTACAGAGGTTTTCTCCATGAAGCTTTAAAACAAACATTTGGAGAGAGAAATATTCCCTGTTTGACATGTAAAGAAACTCTATAATCCTTTCTCCAATGCCCAGATTTTGTAACAGATGGAAATCTTACTTGAACCCAGGTTATTTGCTTGGAGGGCAAACAATTATCTTTGTTATCCCAGCTCTCTCTAATTGGAGCAGTAAGCTCTGATTTCTAAGACATATTTCCTGTCCATCAAGACTTGTAATGGCAGACTAGCTGTTGAAATATGAAAATCAACTTCTTCACAAACTCACTCCATTTGGGAAAACAAATGACCTGTTATTTGGTCAGACTGAGTATTTTATGGACAGGTTTCTTTGTTCCTTTCTAAACCTGTCTGCAAAGAACACAAATAGAGAGGGATTACTTGTGCCAGGAAAGGCACTTGGGCTACCAAACAATTATGGAGATTTTAGGGTAGTTTGACATCATTAGAGGCCACCAAGAAACAGATTCTGAGGTTTGCTCCTTGCAGAAACAAGGCCATCCATTAATTCACTTATTAATGTATTTAGCAAATATTTATAGCATCTTTGTTCCTCAAGCTATAGATGAGAGGATTAAGCAACAGGTTCACCATGGTGTGGAACAGAGAAGCCACTTTGTGTCTTTCAATGGTATAGGTGGAGCTTGGCCTTGAACACATGAAGAACAAGCACCCATAGAAGAACATGACTGAGAAGCACAAGTGGAGAAGGCTTTGCACCTTCCAGAGGCAGGGCAGATCCTCAGGAAAATCTGGAGGATGTTGAAGTAGGATATCAAGATGGCAAGTATTCTGGATAGGACTGTGAAGCCCACCACACCCTGGAGGACATTTTCATAGATTCAGTTGTCTGTGCAGGACATTTTTACCAGTAGTGGGACATCACTAAATGGTCAATAACATTTTTAGCATAGAAACTCAGGTGGAAGGTGCTGGCAGAATGGATTATGGCATTTATGAAACTCTTCTTTAGGTGCCAGCAACAAGTCCAATACACAGAGACCTAGACATGATACCTGAGCAAAGTAAGGGGTTACAAATTGCCACATGGTGATCATAAGCCATGGCCGCTAGAAGATCTCACTCAGTGTAGGCTACAACATGGGGAAAGGAAAACCAGGCCCCACATCCAACTGATGACATGCATTCATCTTCTGAGATACAACTGGACAGGATTTTGTGGGTATACACAGATGTGTACCAGAAGTCCAGGAAAGATAGTTTCCAAACAAAAAGTAGATGTATGTGCACAGGCCAGAATCAAACCAGATTAAGAGAACTAGGGTCCTGTACCCAGGCAAGATTACCAAGTAGAGCATCAGAAATATTCCAGTGGAATCAACTGCATCTGGGAACTGAGGTTAAGCCCACCAAGATGAATTCACTCAGTATGGTGCAATTCCCCACTTCCAGGTCCACAGAGGAAAAAACCTAAATAAGTTTATGAGGAAAAGAAAAGAATAGTGACATCTACTGAAAGAAACAAACAAGGTCGCCAATGAGTCAAAAATTACTAAGAGAATTGTAGATTTGTTTTCTTAACTATCTAGTATTGCAGAACTTCTTAATTAATGCAAACAACAGATAGAACATAGCCAGATTTTTAAAATGCTTACCCAGTTTGGTTTACTTGGTGGTGGTAGAATTTCCAAAAGTGAGAAGAAAGATTTCAAAGTTACTTGAGCCCAGACTTGCCAAATTCACACAGCACAGACTATGCTACAACATATTGGCCTTGTAAACCACCAGGCTATCCCAGACCAAGGGGTAGCAAAACAGACTCAATTTTTGAAACCAGGGCCTGTAAAATAAGGAATGATTTATCCTCAATATCCCTACAGATAATTATTTGGGGTATCTGTTATTTCTTATTCTATTTTAAGCATTAGAACTCTGGTACTAAAATATAATGTGATGATTTTATGGTACAATTATTTTGCACACAGAAGTCAAATGACTCTTTTAATGGAGTAATAAAAGCTTTCTTCAAATTTATTTATATTTCAGTTAAAGGACTTCACTCTCAGATAGGGATAATCTATTGTATAAATATAAATTCCTGTTTGGAAGAGAGTTTGAGAATGACAGTCTTGTGTCCTGTCTACCTGAATGAAGACACAGTTTATAAAAACCAATGTCATTCTTTCCAGAGCTTATTTTTTTAATCTCTTTTTGTTTTTATTAGAGAAGTTGTGGCTGTTCAGAACAATCATGCACAAATTAAAGATTCCCACATATCAACCTACCAACAACAACTTGCTTTGGTGTGGAACATTTGTTACAATTGATGATAGCATATTTTGATATGTATATTATTAATTAAATCAGTGGTTTAACTTAGGGTTAACTTTGTAGTGTAATTCCATGGATTTATTTTAAAAATCATTCTTTTAACATTTATATAATCTAATATTTCCCCTTTAAACACATTCAGATATATATTTCAGCTCTCTTAATTCTGTTCATTATGTTGTGCTTCCATCACTATGATCCATTACCAAAAACATTTCCATCATTGCAAATAGGAACCCTGTAAATTTTAAGCCTTAACTTACATTCCCTTATCCCTATCCCATCCCCTGGTAATATTATAGATTGTGACTCTATGAGTTTGCTAATGCTAATTGTTTCAATTCAGTGAGATCATACAATAATTGTCCTTTGTGTCTGGCTTTTTTCATACAACATGATGTCTTCAAGGTTCATCCATGTTTTGACATGTATCAGGACTTCATTCCTTTCTACAGCTGAATAATATTCCATCATATTATGCACCACATTTTATTTATCCACTCATTGGTTGATGGACACTAGAGTTATGTCCATTTTTTGATAACTGTTAATAATACCACATGATCACTTGTGTGAAAATATCTTTTCAAGTCCCTGTGTTCTATGATTTTAATTACCACCAGCAATGAATGAATGTTACTATTTTTTTCCTCTCCTTCACCTGTTATTGTTTTTTTTTTGATAACAACAATTCTAATGGATGTGAAATGGTATCACATTGTGGTTTTGATTCACATTTCCCTGATGACTAATGATGTTGAGCATCTTTTCATGTGCTTTCTGGCCACTTGTATGTATTCTTTCACTGATGTCTGTTCAGATTTTTGCCTATTTTTAAATTGAGTTGTTGGTCTTTTTGTTGTTAAGTTGAAGCATTTCTTTACAGATATTGGGTATTAATCCATTATAAGATATATGGTTTCCAAGTATTTCTCCATTGTATTGTTTGTCATTTTACTTTCATGATAAAGTCTTTTGAAGAACAAAGGTTTAAATTGTGATGGGGTCCCATTTAACTAATTTTTCTTTTGTTGCTATGTTTTGTGTAGAAATTCTAAGAAACTATCACCTAACCCAAGGTCCTGAAGATTCTGTCCTAAAATTTCTTCTAGAATTTGGTAGTTCTATTTCTTATATTAAGGTTTTTTATTCAGTTAAAGTTAATATTTTTATCTGGTGTGAGGTATGGGGTCCTCCCTCTTTTTTTTTTCTTTCACAAATAGAGATCCACCTTTCTCAGCACTAGCTCTTGAAGAGAATATTCTTTCCCAATTGAGTGGCCTTTGTCACCTTGTGAGAATAAATTGGCCATAAATGTGAAGTTTGATTCCTGAGCTCTCAGTTCTATTCCATTGGTGTATACATCTGTCCTTGCACCAGTACACGCTGTTGTGATTACTCTTCCTTGGTAAAAATGTATGAAAATCAGGAAGTATAAGTCCTCCAACTTCATTCTTTCTTGAGATGACTTTAGGTTTCTGAGGCCCCTTAACTATCTATGCAAATTTAATGATTTTCTTTCCCATTTCAGCAAAGATGGATTTTGAATTTTGATTGGAATTGCATTCAATCTATAAATTTCTCTTGGTAATACTGACATCTTAATGATATTTAGTTTTCCAATCAGTGAGTATAGAAAATCCTTTCATTTATTTAGGTCTTCTTTCACTTTTTTTTAGAAATGTTTTGCAGATTTCTGTGTATATCTCCTTTACATTCTTAGCTAAGTTTATTCCTATGTATTTGATTATTTTACTTACTGTGGTAAATCTAATTATTTCTTGATTTCTCTTCTAGTTGCTCATTAGTTGTATACAGAAACACTACTGATTTAGGGGTATTGAACTTGTACCCCACTACTTGGCCAAATTCATTTAATAGCTTAGGAGCTTTGCTGTGGATTTTTCAGGATTTTCTTCAAATAGGATCATATCTGCAAAAAGGGAATGTATTACTCTTTCCTTTCCATTAGAATAATTTTTATTTCTTTTTCTTTCTAAATACTCTGACAAGAACTTTCCATACAACATCGAATAACAGTTGTTTCAATGGGCATCCTTGTCTTGTTCCTGATCTCAGAGGAAAAGCTTTTAGTCTTTCACCATTAAGCAGGATGCTGGCTATGGGCTTTTCTTTTAGGGCATTTATCATGTTGATGAGGTTTCCTTCTTTCCTAGAGTTCTAAGTATTTTTGTTAAGAAAGGGTGCTGTATTTTGTCAAATGCCTTTTTTGCATCAATTAAGATGATAATGATTTTTGCTCATTCTGCTAATTGGTGCCTTCCATTAATTGATTTTTTAATGTTGCACCATCCTGAACACCAGGTATACATTCCACTTGATCATGGTGTATAGTTCATTTAATATGCTATTGGATTCAGTTTACTAGTATTTTGTTGAAGATTTTTGCATCTCTATTCACAGGAGATATTGATATGTAGTTTTCTCTTGGCATCTTTATCCTGCTTTGGAATGAGGGTGAAGTTGACCATGTAGAATGAGTTAGGGTCTATTCCCTAGTCTTCAACTTTTTGGAAGAGTTTGAGCAGAATTGGAATGATTGGTAGAAATCCCCTCTGAATCCATCTTGTCCTGGGCTTTTCTGTGTTGGGAAGTTTTGATGACTGATTCAATGAGTTTACTTTTAATTGGTTTATTGGTACCTTCTATTTCTTCTTGTTTAATGATGGCAGTTTGTGTTATTTTAAAAATGTGTTCAGTTGATCTAGATATCTAAATTATTGGCATATTGTTGTTCATAGTATCCTTGTACTCTTTTTTATTCAGTGGGGACAGTAATAATACTCCCCTTTTGATTTCTGATAGTTATTATTTGTATAATCCCTCTTTTTCTTTGTCACACTGGTTAAAGGTTTATCAATTTTATTGATTTTTTTTTCCAAAGAACCAACTTTTGGTTTTCTTGATTCTATTTTTTTTTTATTTCATTTATCTTTCTAATCACTTTTGTTTCCTACCTTCTGTTTATCTTGGCTTTAATTTGTTCTCCTTTATCTAGGTCTTCTAGATTTGATTTTAGGCCTATAATTTGAAGTCTTTCTCTTTTTTAAATGCAAGCATTTAGAGCTATAAAGTTCCTTCTCAGCACAGCATTTACTGTTTCCTTTCAATTTTGGTATGTTGTATTTTCATTTTCATTCTCCTCAAGACATTTCCTAAGTTGTTTCTGGATTCCTCTTTAACCCATTGATTGCTTAATAGTATGCTGTTTAATTTCCACACATTTATGAATTTTCCATTTCTTCCTCTGTTATTGATTTCTAGCTTCATTACATTGTGGTTGGAGAATAGATATTATATGATTTCAATACTTTTGAATTGTATTGAAACTTGTTTTGTGACTCAAGATATGATCTGTCTTGGAGAATGAGTCATGTGCACCTAGAAAAATATATATTCTCTTTTTGTTAGGTGTTGTATTCTATCTGTTAATTAGGTTCAATTGGGTTAGTACTAGTTGAGGCAATATATCCTGTACTTCCTTAGTGCCCAACAGGTGCCCAACAGGTGCCAAACATTGGCTTGTGTTCTTACATATGTCTGCTTTGCTCAATTACATGAACTGTCGGGAGACTCTGAATAATGAAAACCTTTATATGCTTCATTTTACTCAGCTCTCTGATAAGAAAAGGGATTGGTTCCTTGTTAACAGTTAATAATAAAAGATCCCTAGTTTTAAATCTATGCTCTGACTACTGTTTCTACGGTTAGCATAAATTAAGGTAATATGGAAAAATGAAAAGGAAAAAAAATGGAAAGAAAATGGAGGCCAAAATAAAATCCATGTGTCCCGGCCGGCGGGACGTTCAACGGAAGCTCCAAATCCTGTGAGGGAGGAATTTTAACCTCCGGTCCCTCCAAAGTGGGAGAAATTTTAGCCTTTGGTTTGATTTCATACTGATCGGATGACAAACTGACTTGACTAACATATAATTCGTGTTGGGAAATTCCTTGTCCCATGATAAGGGTGGGGGGGCTTACCTTTTGTTGCTTTCTTTTCTTCTTCTTCTTTCCTTTCGCCGGCACTGATCGACTGGTGAACGGATCTGTCTCGCGAGCGTGCTTCCCCGCGGTGATCCCTGGTGTGGTTTTCTTTCTTTCTTTGACTGCTGAACGGATCTGTCTCGCGACCGAGTTTATTCGCGGCGATCCTGGGTGCGGTGAGTGTGAGGTACCTCTCTCCTTGAGTGCGGCGTTCCGTCTCTCACAGAATTCAGGGCCCCACGTTGGGCGCCAGTTTGTCCCGGCCGGCGGGACGTTCAACGGAAGCTCCAAATCCTGCGAGGGAGGAATGGTATGGGACAAGAGACACGAGGAATGACAGCAAGACAGGTTTCTGATCAAGCTGCAAAACTTTATTGAAGAGGCAGGGTATATATACCCTAAGGTAGAGGGAGTGGCTAGTACGAACGGGTGGCGGCCTAGGATTGGCTGCTGCTGTTGCTAGGGCGGATGGCAGATGTAAGGCTAGCACAGGATTGGTAGATGCTGTTGCCGGGTAGAAGGCAGGTAGTAAAGCTAGCACCCTAGATGTGAATCTTAGGCGCAAACGGCTATCACTTCCACAGAAGGCTGAGGGCAACTTAAACTGTTGTTACATTAGCCCTAGCGGTCATGTTGCATATCTCCGGCATCGCTGAGGGTGGATTTTATACATGCTACCTTAATCGTCCCCAACATCCATGAAATAAGAACTCTTATCAATTGCACCACAAATTTCACTTGAAACACATAACAGCCCATTTAGACAAGTAGTAGGGTCCATAAGATAAACTAACCAACCAAAACATGGGGCAACATGTTGCCATTTTGGTGCAAACCTCAAAAAACTTTCCTCTAGGGTATTTTTTAAAAAGAATGAATGAAATATCATGCATATCATATTTAACAGTATTTTTCTTATTCTTATATATGTAGACAATAAAGAAAGTTTTCTTGTGATACATTTCTTTGTCATTAGTACCTAGATTTAGAGTTGGCTGCATGCCTTGTTGGATTTGAGGGGTGCTGGGAAGCTTGCTCCACACAAAATCTCTCTCCTCCACATGATCAGACATCATTGTTCACCATAATGTTTTCTTAAAAAGTAATTTCTTCTGAGACTATTCATAGCAAAAGAAGTGACCTCTTAGTTCTCTTTCAGTATTCAAGGCTTAATGCATCTGCTGAATATAACATTGATTCTACAATTTAATCCTTGAAGTATAAACTAATTATCCATGTTCAATCTCATCACATAGGGATAAAAAAATGCACTTTCTTCCTTAAGGAGCAACTGTCCCTTACACTGCCTAATATAGATTTTGAAACATTTAAGAACCTTGAAAATATAGAACCAATTTAAGTTTTCCACACATTAGCCTACTGTAAAAACTAATATGGTCCTTTCAACATAAAAGGAAAGACAACAGTGGGTTTATGAAATGAAAACATCCATCAGGTTCTTGTCAAGTAGACATCCAGTTCTCACTTTCACTGAAGGAGGAATAAAGCCTGAAAAAAGCCCATTTGGGAAACCTTAGCTTTCTTCACTAAATATTATTAATAGGATAAAAGGGATCTTATTCACTTTCATGAAGTTGCATTACATTATGATATGATGACACTGAGAAATCTTCCTGCATTTTATCCATATTGCAATTTGCTTTCATTTTCTCTCAGGTTAATTTAACACAGTGCTTATTGTCATGAACATAAGTAATTTAGCTGGTCCTGAAATTCCCACATTAGCTTAGAATTGAAAGCTCATTCATTCTACTTATTTCACAAGAATCCTCTCTCCAATAGAGAACATACAAGTTTGAGTATCGTTTCAGATATGCAGCTAAAAGTGAAGAGGATCTTCTAGTGCTGTCCTGGGGCCAGGCACCAAATTATAAGTCTCACTTTTCTTTCTGGAATGAAGTAGGGAGATTATTCACTCTGAAAATAATAGGCCTGTTAAACTAAAAATGAGCGTTACTTTGTGAGTGTCAGTTATGCAAGTTAATAAAAAGAAACTGGTATGAAAGAAAAACCAAAATTTATAAATCCACATCACAGATCCTCAAGAATTATCTGCAGTTCACAATAATAATGATTAAAAAATCAGGAAAAAAGCATGGGAATTTCATATTGAAACATTTTCACATAATGAAATTGTCACAGTTCACAAACTATGAATTTGAGAATCAGTGAATGTATTGATTATCCCAAAGCCATAGGGTTAGTACAAACTTTATCTATACTTCAGATCATAAATATGTTTACTCATTCATATCATAGGGTACTTATCAAGCAATTCCTCTGTGTCCCCTGCTGTATGAGATAAAAGAGGAGATAAAACAATGAGGCAAAATAAGAACTTAGGTTAGCTTTGTAATGTAAATAAACACACACGGGACAAAGGTTTTCCTAGTGTGTATTCACAGTCTACAAATCACTAGTTGTGGTACTAAAAGCAATGTATTTGAATCAAAAATCCTGGTTTCTGATCTATGAAATGGGCAGAATTGTCTCTCTAATAAGGTCATTGTAAAGTTTGAATGTGATAATATGTGTAAAGGTTTCCATAGTTATCAAATAAAATCATCAGAAGAAAAGAAAACAGAATAATAACATAAGACAAGAAATAAAAATAAATAAAATAAGGAGGTAGAGATAAGGAAGGAGAGACAGATACAGTGTCTGTTCAAGTGAAACTTACATTATCATGAGCAAAAAAGTCAAATAAGTACATAAATTTATAATTATCAATTATGAAAAGTGCCTTGGAGGAAGATTATAAGGTATCAGTTAAATTGTATTAGAAGGGTTGACATAGTAAGAGATCTTAAGGAAGATTTATCTGAAATAATATTTATCTGAAGGATGTTAATTGGAGCTCAGTAATCAGAGTGGGTGATGAAGGTGTGGTGGCAGGCAGCTGGGAAGACAGAGAAAGCAGCCTTTCAGAGGCTATATCAAGTGCCAAGTTCCAAAATGAGAAAAGTCATTGTGTACTCAAAACATGGAACATGTATAGAATGCATGGACCCCAGACAAATAAATAAAGCCTGCCAAAATGAGTTAGGAATATAAAGCCTGGGACTGGATAACTTAGTGAAACCTAGGTTGGTCAATGAGTGTGATTAAATGTACAAACATAAGAATGCTTTTGCAGGAGGGAGCAGCAAGAAGGAATGAACTTGTGAGGTATGCAAAGAAATAAATGGACCATGAAGACAGATTTTTAATTGAAATAATCCAGAAAAAAAAGGACAAACATTATAGTGCCTCACTAATATGGACTAATAATAATGTGCACTCTGAGAATTGAATCTGGGAGCATGGTTTACAAGGCAAACACTTACGTAAAGTTTCCTAGATTGTAAGCTCTTACAGCAGTTATATCTGTTTATGAATTTTAACAGTTATTTCTAAATTTTGAGATGCTGAGCTGTTTGTGTGTGACATGGTCAGTCCCTGGAGCTTTGGGTGTCTGTGTGGCACCTGGGACTTGGAGCCAGAGTTCAGCAGCTGTGAGTTTTGGCACTGCACCATGAATCAACTGTTAAAGATGCTGAAAAGGAGATCACACTTTGGAGATGTAAACAAAATCAACTCATTGAGATTGGCATAGATCAGATTAAAGGGTAGAGGATGATATTATCTGTGTTTTAAAACTTTGGCTTCTGTGTGGGACCAAGGAAGAGATGTATATATGTGTGCAAAATCTATATTTTCTGTAGCACACTATATAATTTAACTTGCATGGTCAGTTTACTCAAGTGTGGGCAGCCAATTCAGCACCCAGCAGTCGGCCTAGTGGCACAGTCCCTGGGCCTTCAGTACATGTCATGGTGACCGTTCTGCAAGGTGGAGCATCGAGTGGCACCTATGACTCCTGCCTGAAAGGAATTTGTTTCTTATGCTGTTTCTTATATGTTTCTTATATTCATACTGCTTCTTTTTCTCATTTGGTGTCTTTTGGGCTCTGTGATGGTGACATGCTCCCATACCTAGCTACATTAATGAGCCAGCAGCTTACCCTGCATTAGCTTCAGCATAGTGAAAATGCCTGCTCCTTTCTTAGAAAACAATAGGTCACCCTTTCTGCTCAAAATCCCCCTTCCCAAGCTTTGAAAGAGTTAGCTAGAATAAATAAAAAGGTAATGATTAACAGACTCTAAAACATGAACACAAAAAATAGTTATAGGTTGCTTGGTACTAAATAATAGGAACTGCTATGCCTGTGCCCGAACACTGTGCCTTGCTACGCTTCAAGGAATCTGTCCCTGCAAACCCATTGATCATTGTGTAAGGATAAATAATGTCTGAAATTTAGCCAAACTATTCTAGTATTGTATGCCTAAATGCTAGTGTGTATGTTATAGAGAATTATAAAAATAAAGCTCTGATGCTCTGCTTGGTCAGAGATTTCATCTTTGTACCCAGACACAACAAGGTGTCTGTCTCGTTTCTTCACCGACTCCAGCTCCCCTATCAGGACCCTGACCTTTGCTGAGGGTTAGGCCAGCCCTCGGCACTCAAGTACCATAATTACATAGAACCTTGACTAAGGAGTGAGACATCATCGTATTATACAGGTTAGCATGAGGCCCCGAAACAACCCAGAGAAATTTGGGCAGAGAATAAAAAGTATTTGCAGGCAAGAGGCTCTAAGATGGCAACATAGAGAGGAGTGGAGTAGTTAGTCCCCCTGGAACAAGTAATAAACAACCAGGAACAACTAGTAAATAATCTGGAATACCTGCAGGGGGAAAAACATGGCTATCCACTCATCATACACCAACCTGAATTGGGAGGAATCCCTGAGAACGCAGCATAAAATCTGTAAGTAAAGACTACAGATCCAAGCTGGAAGCCTCTTCCCCCCACAGCCTGAGCTGCAAAGCCTCCTGGTGCTAGAGAGAAGCTCTCTCCCAGCAAGTGAATATAGCTCCTCTGAGCTCCAACTGGGGTTTTAATTAACAAGTGTGAACTGTGTGAACTGCTCGCTATGAGCTATGAATCCCCAAAGAACAGACAGAGGCTTTGGGTGATGACTGACCTTGGAGAGTAGGAGGGTGGACATGGACTTGCCCTGAATGGGGATTTCTGTCTCTGTTTCAGCTCAGTGGAGAAAATCTCAGCCATTTTCAGTTCCCAGTGCTCTGGCTCTGACCCAGACAAGGGTGGAGATAGCACAGACAGAGTCTATTCAAATGCTAATGACACCTACCTAGGGGCTGTATCTTTCCCAAGAAGAAGGTGGTGCCAATCTCTACTATCCACCTTCCATTCAGAAGCAGACTCCAGAGCCTGAGGGAAAATGGCCATGGGCCACACCTTCTTACACCAGTCTGGAGTTACAGGCTGACAGGAACCACATGCTGGACAGAAAAGCACAGTGAACTGAGCCATCACAGTGTGTAACAATTTTCTAAGACACACCCTAAGGGAAACCAGATATTGAATATTTCTTCCTTCTGGAACCTGAGCCTGCTCTGGTATGGGAAAATCTGACTGGAGTAACCTAGGAAACCATGCCTAGACAACAGAAAACTACAACCTACACTAAGAAAAACAAAGTTATGGCTCAGTCAAAGGAACAAACTTACACTTCAAGTGAGATACAGGAATTGAAACAACTAATAATAAGTCAATTCAAAAAGTTTAGGGAAGATATGGTGAAAAAGATGAACTGTATAATGAAAACACTGGACGTACAAAAGGTAGAAATTGGAAGTTTGAAAAACCAACTGGCAGAATATAAGGAAATGAAAAGCACAACACAAGAGATGAAAGACACAATGGAAACATACAACAACAGATCACAAGAGGCAGAAGAAAACACTCAGGAACTGATGAACAAGGCAATTGAAACCTTATGTACAAAACAACAGATAGAGAAAAGAATGGAAAAATAATAGCAACATTTCCAGGAACCTAAGGACAAAACAAAAAGCCAGATGTACATGTTATTGGTGTCCCAGAAGGAGAAGAGAAGGGAAATGGGGCAGAAGCAATAATAGAGTAAGTAAGCAATGAAAATTTCCCATTTCTTATGAAAGACATAAAATTATGGATCCAAGAAGTTCAGCATACCCAAACAGAATAGATCTGAATAGGCCTATGCCAAGACACTTAATAATCAGATTATAAACATCAAAGATAAAGAGAGAACCCTGAAAGCATCAAGAGAAAAGTAATCCATTGCATACAAAGGAAGCTTGATAAGACTATGTGTGGATTTCTCAACAGAAACCATGGAGTCAAGAAGGAAGTAGGGAGATATATTTAAGATAATGAAAGAGAAAAACCACCAACCAGGAATCCTATATCTGGCAAAACTATCCTTCAAATATGAGGGGGAACTTAAATTATTCTCTGACAGACTGACAATGACAGACTTTGTAAACAAGATACCTGCTCTACAGGAAACACTAAAGGATGCACTGCAGACAGAAGGGAAAAGATAGGAGTGAGAGGTTTGGAAAACAATTTTGGGAGATAGTAGCACAACAATGTAAGTACACTGAACATAGATGACTGTGAGTATGGTTGAAAGAGGAAGGTTGGGACCATGTAGGACACCAGAACAAAAGATGAAGGATAAAGACTGGGACTGTGCAACTTAGGGAATCCTGGGGTGCTCAACAATTGTAATGAAAGGTATAACAAATGAATGTCAACATTGCAAGATGTTAAAAATAGGGTGATATTGGGGGGTGGGAATACAAGCAATGAAAACTAGAGACTATAATTTATGGAAATATTGTATTATGCTTCCTTTAATATAACAAAGGCAATATACCAAAGCTAAATGCCTCTGGAGGGGTGGGGAATAGGGGAAGGTTATGAGACTCCTGGCATTGATGATGTTGTCTGACTCTATTCTACTTTAGATTAATGCTATCTTTCCTTTTGTTGCTTTGTAGCTGTCAAGTTTTGTTTTTTTTTGTTTGTTTGTTTGTTTTTCCCTCTCTTTCTCTTTTTTTTTTTCCTTTTGTCTCTCTGCCTTCTTTGACTCTTCCTCCTTCTTTGTGGAAGAAATGGATATGTCCTTAAATAATGGCAATGGTGCTGAATACATAAATATGTGACTATACAGGGAACCAATGACTGTTTACTTGGGATGGTATGTATGGTGTGTGAACAAAACCATCTTAAAAGAAATGAGTTGATAAAGAAATCTTTAGGGCACTATATTGAGTGAAATAAGACAGATACATAAGGCAAATATTGCAGGGTCTCACTGATATGAACTAATTATAATATGTAAACTCATAGATGTGAACTATAAGTTACCAGTTGTGAGAATAACTAATAGTACTGAAAGGTGTGTGAAGGTAGTGGAAAGGGTAAGCTCAGAGTCATGTATGTCACCAGAAGGAAAGTTGGAAGTTAAAAGATGGGAATGTATAAAAAAGTGAATCTTGTGGTGGACAATGTCTGTGATTAACTATACCAATGTTAGAAATCTCACAAACTAGAACAAATGTATGACACTATAACTAGAAGTTAATAATAGAGAGATATATAGAAAAAATTATATTCCTATTGCAAACTATATACTACAGTTAGTAATATTTTAACATCTTTCATCAACAGTAACAAATGTACTATACCAAACTATGAATCAGTAATGGAGGGCGGCATGGTTAGGGGTAAGGGAGGATTTGAGTTTCTTTTTTTTTGTCTTTATTTCTTTTCTGGAGTAATGAAAATGTTCAAAAACTGAAAAAAAAATAATTGTGTTGATGGATGCACAGCTGTATGATGGTACAATGGGCAACTGATTGCACACTTCGGATCTTTGGATAGTTGTATGGTATGTGAACAATCCCAATAATATATATATATATATATATATATATATATATATATATATATATTAAAAAAATGAACAAATGATCAAACAAATAAAATCTTATATAGAATGAGTATTAAAAAAAAGTATTTGCAAAGCCCCCTTGAGGAATTGGGGAAAATTTTGGAAATATTAATCTTCCCAACTAGGGAATTCCTGATACTCTCGCAAGCAGTGGGGAACTAATCACCTTAATAGGCCAAGATCACAATCTTAAGGCCCTTATGAAGCTTGCTACTGCAAAAGAGAGGCTAACCCTACTCATAATTTTCCCTAAGAGTCACCCCCAGAGAACATCATTTGTTGCTCAGATGTGGCCTTTCTACGCCAACACTTCAGGTAAACCCACTCCCTACCCCACTACATGGGACATGACTCCCATGGGTATAAATCTCCCTGGCAATGTGGAACATGAATCCTGGGGATGAGCCTGGACCCTATATCATGTGATTGAGAAACCCTTCTGGACCAAAAGAGGGGAAGAGAAATGAAACAAAATAAAGTTTCAGTGGTTGAGAGATTTCAAATGGAGTTGCGAGGTCATTCTGGAGGTAACTCTTATGCATTATATAGATATCCCTTTTCAGTTTTTAGTTCATTAGAAAAGTTAGAAGGAAATATCTAAAACTGTTGAATTGCAATCCAGTGTCCTTGATTCTTGAAGGTGATCATATCACTATATAGCTTATATGGTGTGACAATATGATTGTGAAAATCTTATGGCTCACACTCCTTTTACCCAGTGTATAGACAAATGAGTAGAAAAATGGGGACAAAAAGTCAATGAATAATAAGGAGGGCATGGGAAGTTTTGGGTGTTCTTCTTACTTTTATTTTTATTCTTATTTTTATTTTTTGGAGTAATGTTCAAAATGTTCAAAAATTGATTATGGTGATGCATGCACAACTAAATGATGATACTGTAAAGAAATATTTTACATTTGGATGATTGGTATGTGAATATATTTCAATTTTTTTTTAAAAAAAGTGAACTAAGGAAAAAAAAATAGGTTGGTGAAGGGGGCAGGACTAGACAACACAGGGACTGGGTAGCACATGTAAGAGATTTTGGAGTATAGCCTAAGTGCTATAGGGAGCCAATGAAGTGTTATACTAAGAGGCATGGTGTGGTAGAAAGTAGATTACTCGGTAAATGGCTGCAAGCTATCCAAGGAAAGTTCTCAGGAAGATGGATAACAATGTACCTTCGCTTATGGTGCGTCCATAAAGGGAACTGACCAACTTCTCAATCACCTGGTTCTGGGGCTGTAAAATGGCTCAGAGCAGAGAATTGTATGTTGATGCCCTACTAGGACCACTTGAGCTGGTTTTCAGGCAAGTTAAATGGAAAATTTCTTCATTACAATATGGGTTAGTTTCCCATCTGAGGCAGGTTAGATGCAGGAAAAAACATCCTGCACTCTCGGAGGCAACTTTGGACTTAGTGCAGGGCGAGAGGAGGCATCTGGAGAGAACAGTCAGGCTCAGGAAACCTGAGGAGGTTGAACAAAGTAAGATACAAGTAAGATACATTGTTCAACCACACGGCAGGGGCCAATCACAGTTGCCCACACAAAATCCTTGTTCTGAATGTTTATTCAGCCTATTCAAGTAGCTTACTTACAAACCTAGAGTGCCATGTTTATTAACCAATCAAAAGAATGCATAGACAACTACTCACAATAGCCTACTTACACTACCTAATTTGGATGATTACTCATCGACCACAGTGTGCCAAGTGTACCAACGTCTCAAACCACACCTCACTTTGATTTGATAAAAGGGCCTTGTGCCAAATAGTGTGCAACCGGTCTCTAACTTGAGCGCGGCCCACACTCACCCCTTAGAACATGTACTTTCACTTTCCTCAATAAATTTTTCTCTTTGCTTGTACTAGCTTATTTCACCTTTGAATTCTTTCTTGCGATGAGATGGCGAGCCTGGAACGGAGCTCCAGTGACATTTTCCTCCATGAGAATGGAGCTGCATTAGCATATCTATTTAATCCCTTATGATCCATGTGATCACAAACCCATTCTCACAGATCTCTGCACACACATAAACATACACACACACACAATTGTTTACTATAATTACAACCATGACATTATGGTTTATATTGGGAATTGCTTCTTTCTTGTCTCTGAGAGTTGCACCCTGCCTCTGTAACCTGAATTTTACCTCTCTGGGAATTCAATTCCACTGCAGCTTCTCATCATCGCTAATGTACTTGTGGTAGCCACAGCAGAGTTTACAGGGATGCTCATGGCCCCAACAAAAATGCATTTTTTAATGCCTGGGGGAAATTAGATTCCCTGAAGCCAATGGAGGAACAAGATGAGGGGTGTGAGAGCTGAGATTACAGAGTGGCAGAGCACATTACACAAATCAAAGCACTCACAATATCTTGATCATCCTGCACTTTAGACCTCCCAATTGTGGTCAAAGAAAGGCGTTCGACTCGGTAAGTCCCTTACTGCCTAAGAAGGTGGGAAAGAAAAACATTTTATGGCAAGATGGCTCATGGAGAATTGAGTTTCAAAGTTTTTAGACTTGACTTTCTTTGCCCAAATGCCCCCAGCTCCTAGACCTCAGATTCTCAATCCTTTCTATTTGGTTCTGTTACCTTTCCATTACCAAGGTCATCTATTTACTTAGATAACAATTCTACCATCCTGACAATCAGGCATAGCCTTCATCCTTAACAATCCCTTCTCTAGGACCTTGGAGATGAAAGACTCCTTCTAAAATGCAATTTAGGCTACTGGCTGCCTGTTGTATTTTCAAATAGATATATACAGATTTCAATATCAGCCGATTAAATGGCCAACACAGATTTATGACTTCTGTTTTCATGTCTCTTTCTTGTCTTGTTTGTGATCTTAGGGGAAAAGCTTTCAGTCTTTTGTCATTGAGTATGATGTTAGCTGTGAGATTTTCATAAATGCCGTTTATCATGTTAAGGGTATTTCTTTTTCTTCCTAGTGTTAGAAGCGTTTTCCACATGAAACTGTTTTGAATTTTGCCAAATCCTTTTCTGTTTATTGAGATGATATGTGTTCTCTTTTGTTGTTGTTGTTGTTGTTGTTGTATTAATGTCATGGAGATGATCATGTATTCTTTGCATTTTTTTATTCTTTTTATTCTGTTAATGTGTATTACATTCATTTTCATATGTTGAACCACTGTAGCATTCCTAGGAGAAATCCTACTTAGTCTTTGTGTATAATCCTTTTAACATGCTTTTGGATTTGGCTTGCTAATATTTTGCTGAGGAATTTTGGATATATGTCCATAAGAGAAATTGGTTGATAATTTCCTTTTCTTGTGCTGTCTTCATCTGGTTTAGTTTGAGTGAGATGCTATCCACATAGAATGAGTTAGTGAGTGTTCCCTCCTCTTCATTTTTTTGGAAGAGTTTGAGAAGATTTTGTTTTAATTCTTCTTTAACTGCTTGGTAGGATTCAACAGTGAAGTCATCTGGTACATAACTTCTTTCTTGTGAGGTTTTTTGGTTACTGATTCAATCTCTATAATTGTTACAGGATTTTAATTACTTTTATTAATTAAAAAAATTTGTCCTTCTTTTTTTGCCCCCATTTTTCTACGCATTCATCTATACACTGGACAAAGGGAAGTGTGGTCCATATGGCTTTCCCAATCAAATTGTCACCCTTCATCAGCTACATTTTTATACAATCATTTTCAACACCACATTCCCTTTTGTCCAGTCAGATCCCACATATGGGTGAGGGCAGTGATTTCACCTGCCAAGTTGGCTTAGCTAGAGAGAGAGGGCCACATCTAAGCAACAAAGAGGCATTCAAGAGGAGGTTCCAAGGCACAATTATAGGCAGGCTTAGCTTCTCCTTTACAGCAACAGTCTTGCCAAGGGCAAGTCCTGTGGCTACTAATTCAATCTCTATAATTGTTACAGGATTTTAATTACTTTTGGGGTCAATTTAGGTAATTTGTGTTTCTAGGAATTTGTCCATTTCATCTTGATTATCTACTTTGTTGGCATACAATTGTCCATTCTATTCTATTTTTATTTTTGTATTTTGTATTTTTTTATTGTGAACCTTAAGTTATATACATAACAGTGATAACAATCAAAGTACAATTTCACAAATAGTTGGAGAACAAATTTGAAAGAATGTCATGTGTCACAGTTCCACAACTTCAGCCATTTCCATTATTGTAAAATATACTGTGTGTGTGTGTGTTTGTGTGTATATATACATACATATATACAGAAAGGTGTCAACTCTTAATGTACAGCTCAACATGCAATTATATAGGTAATTTCAAAAATTGTTATGGAATATAGTTCCACAATCTCAGTCCCATCCCATCCCTATTATGCAATAGAAAGTCTATACAGAAAGGTGAAGACCTTCAAGGCAAAATTCAATGAGCAGCTATAGAGCAAATCCCAACAGATGCTGTAGGCTACAGTTCCATCATGTCATTTACTTCCTTCCAGCCTGTTTTCTTTTATAATCCTTTCATTTCTAAAGGGTCAGAATGTAAGTCACTGTTTGCAATTTTTATTTCAGTTATTGAGGTCTTTTCTCATTGTTTTGGGTGGGGGAAATGTAAATAATGGTTTCTTAATTTTATTCATCTTTTGAAAGAACTAAATTCTAGTTTCACAAATTCTCTTGTTTTTCTATTCTTTATTTATTTTATCTATGTTCTAATCTCATATCCTTCCTTCTGGTAGCTTGGTATTTAGTCTTCTCTTCTTGATAAACCTCCTCAAATTGTGAAGCACATTATTAATTTGAGATCTTTGAATTTTACTAACTTACCTAGCTGCTATGTGTGCACTTCTGCTACATCCCAGGGACCCTTGGGATGCACCTCCCACTTGATCTCGGCCTGCACAAGGATGTGCAGGGTGGGGACTCAGAGGGGCAGGAGGGTGCATGCACAGCATGAAGCAGCTGCCCTGTGCCCTTTCACCTCAGAATCTGGTGAATCCCATGGGAATGACCCAACCCCTTCCAGTTAGAAACCCAACTCTACCAGGCTCGGCAAACTGCCAGATGCCTCCCTCCAACACCACCCCCATCCCCACCACCTCCCATGTCTCCACACAGGAAGCTCTGGAGACCCAGACCAAAGGTCAGGGGTGGTGCTCCAAAAAAGGATTGGAGCATAGACATGGCCCTGACCCTGGCACCTGGGCCTGACTGTGGCTGCATGGGCAGAGGTGCCTGGAGCATGTGTTCAGGCCCAGAAATGGCAGCAGGGAGTAGCAAGCCCAGGAACCCAGGGTGAGTCCCTGTGGAGCTGTAAGCATGCACTGACAGGTATCAGGCTGCTGGGCAGGTGGGTTCCCACTGAGTGTATATGCCCAGCAAGTTTCCTCCACTCTGTTCCCCTCCCTAAATACATAGACCTGGAAAGGCCAGGGGTCCAAATCAAAGGCAGGGGGCTCCAGATGAATCTGTTTCAGATCTTAAATTCCAGGTTCCAGGGCAGACTGCCCATGTGCGGTGTTGGACTCCAACTTTGCATCCCCAGGCCCACTCCAGCCTCTCCCTAGTCTGGTGGGTAGGTGTCTCTGCTGGAGGAAACAGGGGTCCTGAGAAGCCCTCCCTGCAGTGGAACTTCTGGAAGCTTCATTCCTTGGAGAAGGGGAGACTGGTTTTCAGCCCCTTATCTGAAGTTCACCACCTCCTTCAGTCAGTGGGGTGCAGGGACCAGCATGGTGGCCCTGGACCTGCACTGAAGGACCAGAGTCAGGGTCTGGGGACAGGTAGACCAGTAAAATCTGAGAGACAGGTGTATGGAGATTAGAGTGAGCCTCACTGGTGAGGGAAGCTTGGAAAGGGAAAGAAAAGCAGCAACCAGGTCTGGCAAGAAACAACTTGAGAATTCCAAGGGCAATGTGCAAGGACAGCCAGGATGGAGAGAAATTCAGAGCAGATTCCTGGATCAGCAGGACAGACAGGGTCACCCATTTGCCTTCTTTGAAAACATATGTTCTTGCAGAGTTTTGGAATGCAATTTGGTGGTGTGGATGAAAAAATTTTGTCCATATCCCACACCAATTTAATTACAGTTCTAGAAGACCATCCCATGGAAATAATAGTTCAATTGTGAGCAGAGGTGTTTTTTTTTGAAAAGGCAGGTGCTAGGATGTCACCTAAGTGTTTGTGGTGGGACCCACTTCAACCACCTCTAGTTCTCTGTTGATGGAAGATGTGGTGGGACTGTGTTCTTGGGCAAAGACTCATGTGTAATGACAGGCAGACAGGGTGTGGCCCAGGCAATGGGACTGTATGTCTCTGATGTTAAAATGGGTGTATGTGCACAGAATTAGATTTGTATAAACTGAGGAAAATTTCAGAAAGCCTGGGAGTCCAACTGGCTGGAACTTAGTGGTGAAAGAACCAAGTAGAGGCCCTTGTGTGGGATAACCCATGGCTTCTCAGGTGTTGGAGTCCCTTTCTGGGTGTACATGAGGTTGGTGCTTGGGAACAGAGGCCAGCCTGCTGGGGTCACCACCCTGTGACCTGTGGAAGTTGTGCAACTCTCTGAGCTGGATGTCTCACCTGGCAAGTGGGGAAGCTCTAGGGCTGCCTCTCACATTCCTGTGAAGGAAAGTGAGCCAAGGTGCACACACAGGGCCTGTCCATGCCAGGGTCCATAAACAGAGCTGCTAACTTGTTTTTTTTCCCTTGGCCTATTTTTTTTTTTTTTTTTTTGGGTGGACCAGGACAGTTTTTACTTCTGTGTGTTTTCCAGTATTTGTCAAGTAAAAGTTTGTTGTTTCTTTTTCCAAAATCAAAATGCTTAAAACAGACACTGACAGTTCTGCTGCTTTAGTTGTTTCCTTGCTGACACAGAAATAGCACCTCCCACCCCTGGTCAGGAACATCTTAAGTGCTCTGGAAAGCATATGACTTCTGTGGCAGATGCTGGGGAAGACCTGTTGAAGCAGACAGCAGCCCCTACTGAGCTGAGAGCCCAGAGAAGGAGTCAGACCAAAGCCCAATTGCAAATTGGAGGACAAGTGGAATGATGTGAAGTGCTAGGAGAGAGTGCTCTGGTTAAGCCATATGAACAGGGTGCCCAGGATGGACCCCTAAGTCACTGGGGCTAGTGTGGACAAAGGCAGCAGAGGAGAGGTTAAGAGATGGAGGCAAGCTGTGGAAGGCAGCCCTGGGCACCTCTGTGGTGCCCAGCCAGAGTTCCTGGAAGACAGCATTCTTTGGGGAATTCGGAAGAAATTCTCTAGGACATCTGATGCCCCTTGCCCTCATCTTTTCTCTGGTGGACTATTTTCACTCCTAGGCACAATGTAGAGCTGGTCTGAGGTTGGGAATGGTGTGGGCAGTGCCATGTGCATTGTGTGGTGACCCAGCTGGTGCTGCCATGACTCTTCTCTCTGTTGGTAGTATGGGTCCCCAGCCTGAAACATGATGAAGAGCTTCCTATCACTGCTGCAGGAGAGCAGGGATGCCTACCCACCAGTGCTGGGGCTGGTGGCCCTCAAGGGTAGGCTTTGACAGGACCTGCAGGATGATCTCACCCAGGCAGACCCCTTGGTGGAGGCCCTCCTGGATAGTGGGCTATGCCTGCCTCTGCTGGATGGCTAGGACATGGTGTTGGTGTGTGTGCATGTGCTTTTCCAGCAGGAGAGCCCCAGGATGCCCACTGTCTCCTGGAGGTAGGCCTGGGGCAGAAGGGTGGGAGGGCGGAAATAGCAGGAATGCCTGAGCACAGGTGGAAGGGCCCAGCAGATTTAGGAAATCTGGGGCCCAAGACCCTGTCCTTATTTGGCAGCAAACCCAACCTGTATTGATCTGGAGTTACTGATGCTCTTTATTGACCCACTGTTCTGAGGATTTGTGACAAAAATAAGCATATGTTTGACTAAGGGATTCTGGGCCAGGTGATTCCAGGGTGGTACAGTTTATATAGTGCATCCCTTGTAAACCCTCTTTTTTTTTATTCATTTCATTCAGATATATTCACATACCATGCAGTCATATGAAACAAAGTATACATTCAACTATTTACAGTACCATTATACAGTTGTGCATTCATCACCAAAATTAATTTTTGACATTTTCATTACCACACACCCAAAAATGATAAGAATAAAAATTAAAGTGAAAAAGAGCAATTAAAGTAAAAAAGAACACTTGGTGCCTTTTTTTTGTTTTGTTTAGGTTTTTTTGTTTTTTTTTCCTTCCCACATTTTTCTACTCAACCATCCATAAACTAGACAAAGAGGAGTGTGGTCCATATGGCTTTCCTAATCACATTGTCATCCTTCATAAGCTACATTTTTATAAAATCATCTTCAAGATTCATGGGTTCTGGGTTGTAATTTGATAGTTTCAGGTATTTACTGCTAGCTATTCCAATTCTTTAGAACCTGAAGAAGGTTGTCTATATTGTGCATGAGAGTGCCCACCAGAGTGACCTCTCAACTCCTTTTGGAATCTCTGTGCCACTGAAGATTATTTCATTTCCTTTCACATCCACCTTTTGGTCAAGAAGATATTCTCCATCCCATGATGCTGGGTTTAGATTCCTCCCTGGGAGTCATATTCCATGTTGCCAAGGAGATTCACTCCTCTGGGTGTCAGATCCCATGTAAGGGGGATGACAGCGATTTCACCTGCCAAGTTGGCTTAGCTAGAGAGAGACGACCACATCTGAGCAACAAAGAAGCATTCAGGAGGAGGTTCTTAGGCACAATTATAGGGAGACATAGCCTCTCCTTTGCAGCAACAGTCTTCCCAAGGGCAAGTTGCTTGGTAGAGGGCTCAGCCCATCAAACACCAGTCCCCTATGTCTGTGAGCACATCAGCAACCATCTAGGTGGGGAAGCCCAACACCCTAGCATTCTCCACCAGCTCAAGGGGGCTCTGCATATTAATTGTTTTTTAACTCTTTTTTTAAATTAACTATATAAAAGTTTTTAAAGACATACAGTAAAAAAAAACATTTCAAACAAACCATAACAAGGGAGTAAGAAAATGAGAGCTAACCTATAATAACTACTTTACTTCCAACATGTTCCTAGTCTACCACAAGAAAATAACATAATATAGCAACATTTGTGTGAACTTGTTGCTACCATACCCATCAGAAATTAACAAACTATAGCCATTCCTCCAGCATTCCCAGAATGTTAAATTTACTCATGATACCTTATCTGTTCTTATTGGGTTATTATTCCCCCTTCATTAATTGCTCTCTATTGCTAGTTCCCCTACATTCTACACTATAAACCATTTACTTAGGAGTGTGTTGTTTAACCTCCAGATGTTTGTGAATTTTTTAAGTCTCTGATGGTCATTGACTTCTAATTGTATTCTCTTGTGGTCACAGAATGTGCTTTGAATAATTTCAACTTTTTAAAAATTTATTTGAGGCTTATTTTAATCCCAGCATATTGTCTATTTTGGAGAAAGTTCTGTGATCACTAGGGAAGAATGTGTATTCTGGTGATGTAATGTTCTATATATGTCTGTTAATTCAAATTCATTTATCAGATTGTTTAGGTTTGTGATTTCCTTATTGGTCTTCTCTCTGGTTGATCTATCTATAGGAGAGAATGATGTGTTGCTGAAATCTCCCACAATTATTGTGGATACATCCATTGCTTCCTTTAGTTTTGCCTGTGTTTGTCTCATGTATTTTGTGTGACCTTGATTGGGTGCATAAATATTTATAATTGTTATTTCTTCTTGTTGAATTGCCCCTTTAATTAGCATGCAGTGATCTTCTTTGTCTCTCATAACATCCTTGCATTTAAAGTCTATTTTATCTGAGATTAATATTGCTACTCTTGCCTTCTTTAGATTGTAGCTTTCATGAAATATTTTTTCCATCTTTCACATTCAATTTCGTTGTGTCCCTGTGTCTAAGATGAGTCTCTTGCATGCAACATATTGATGGTTTATATCTTTGATCCATTCTGCCAATCTATATCTTTTAATTGGGGAGTTTAATCCATTTACATTCAACATTATTACTGTGAAGGCATTTCTTGAATCAGCCATCCTATCCTTTGGTTTATGTTGGTCAGATATATTTTTTCCTCTCTCTCTTATTGTCCTTTAATGAACCAATATTGAATCTCTTTAGTACTGAACCTTTCTCTATATCTCTCTCTCCTTTCTTTGTTTCTCTGTCAGAAGGGCTCCTTTTAGTATCTGAAGTAGGGCAGGTCTTTTATTAGAAAATCTCTCAGCATTTGTTTGTCTGAAATATTTAAACTCTTCCTCAAATTTGAAGGAAAGCTTTGCTGGCTAAAGTATTCTTGGTTGGAAATTCCTCTCTCAGAATTTTTAACACATTATGTCACTGCCTTCTCACCTCCATGGTGACCACTGAGTAGTCACTACTTAGTCTTATGTTGTTTTCTTTGTATGTGGTGAATTGCTTTTCTCTTGCTGTTTTCAGAACTTGTTCCTTCTCTACTGTATTTGACAGTCTGATCAGAATATGTCTTGGAGTGAGTTTATTTGGATTTATTCTATTTGGAGTTTGCTGGGCATTTATGCTTTGTGTATTTATGCTGTTTAGAAGGTTTGGGAATTTTCCCCGACAATTTCTTTGAATATTCTTTCTAGACCTTTATGCTTCTCTTCTCCTTCTGGGGACACCATTGAGTCATATATTTGGACATTTTATCTTATCTATCATATCCCTGAGGTCCATTTTGACTTTTTCAATTTTTTCCCCTTTCTTTCTTTTGTTTTTTCATTTTCTATTCTGTGGTCTTCAGGGTCACTGACTCATTGTTCAGCTTCCTCTAGTCTTGTACTATGAGTATCCAGAATCTTTTTAATTTGCTCAACAGTTTCTTTTATTTCCATAAGATCACCTTTTATTAAATTTACTCTTGCAGTTTCTTCTTTATGTTCTTCTAGGGTCTTCTTCATGTCCTTTATATCCTTTGTCATGCTCTCACTGTTTGTCTTTAGTTCTTTGATTAATTTCTCTGAGTACTGTGTCTCCTCTGATCTTTTGATTTGGGTATTTGGGTTTGGTTTATCCATATCATCTGGTCTTTTCATATGCTTTAAAATTTTCTGCTGTTTTTGGCCTCTTGGCATTTGCTTTACTTGATAGGGCTCCTTTAGAATATGTAGAATTATTCAAAGGCTAATTTCTAATTTATCTGATCTCCAGCTTCATGGAGTCCACTTTCCCTAACCAGCAGATGGCATCTTTGAGTCACCTATTCCCCTCAAATCAGCTGTCCTCAACTTTGTCTTTGTGGTGTGTGTGGGTCTGATTCTTATGGAGTCCAATAGGTGCACCAAGTTTGAGTGTGTTTTTGATGCTGTCGGCTCTGAATGTCTGGTATGTGTCTGAGCAGTTAGGAAGGGAGGGCAGGTTTAATAATCAAGCCTCCCCAGTGTTCCTGGAAATTTAAGGCTGTTGCAAGAGGCTAAACCTTCATTTGATTCTCTGCACAGATAGTCTCTGCCACTGACACACAAGTCTTTGTTATTGGGGTTTGGTCCCTGGGTTTTTCAAGTGTATCCTTCTTCCAAGCTGTGCCATTCTAGGGTCTCTGCTGAGGGAAGGTTTTGCTACATCACAAATGTGTGCCATCCCTCAAGGGAAGTTTTGGGCTGCCGGGCCAGGTAAGTGCATTCCCAGCCTACTGTAAGGATGGCTGTATGGGAGTGTTAATTTCCCCCTTTTCACACAGCTCTGCCTTCTCAGCTCTGGGACAATTAGCTGTGAGTGCACAAAAGGCTATTGTCCATGCCTGATATTGTAGTGTGTGCACATGTTCCTGGAAACACTTCCTGTCACACTGAGATTTTTGGTACAGCTCTGGGCTGTGGTGCTGGTGCCGAGCAAGATCATTCCCAACCTACCAGGAAGAAGGTTGCAAGGGGTATGGTTATTATCACCTTTTGGCTCACCTCTGCCTTCCTTGCTTTGAGACAATTAGCAGCAGTTGTGCAAAAGGCTATCTTCCATGCCAGATATTGAGGTGTTTGCACAGCCTTTTCCTGCAATGCTTCACTATGTGGTTCTCACTGCCATATCTGCAGCTGTTTTTGCTTTTTTTTTAAAAAAAGAACCGGTCATCCTCCAAATGCCAACCCATGGTTTCCCCACACTGTAGCATGGCTGCCAGATATTCAGTGGCTTGCTCAGTTGTTTCAGGTTTCAGACCCCTGGTTTCACCAAGTGCATGCTTCCTGTGGATTTAGAAGACCTTGTCCAGCTGATGCATCACTGGAACTGGTCTTCTGGTTCACTTTCTGGCTTTTCTCTAGTATTTTTCATGGAGGTGTTTTTTTGCCCTGTCTCTCCTAGCTGCCATCTTAGGTTCTCCCCACAGTTATGGTCTTAAGGCCATAAAGTGTCCAAAGTAATGCATCAACAATTGGGTAACTTCCTCACCTGCTCTTTCAGGTAATGTGAATGCAAAGGGATGTCACCTGGGTAGGATGGCTGGGGACTGGGGACCCTTGGTAATGGAGGTGTGTCATTCAGGCTGGCACAGTAGAGGATGCAGCTGCCCCTGCCCCAGGGAAAGAAAGGAGCCATCACCAGATATGGGAGAGGCTTCATCTGCAGCTGGAAGTGTACCTGTGGCAGGATTTACCACCATGGAGACCTTTGGCCCCTGCTCCCAGCAAGTGGTCCTGCAGGAAATGAGATTCCTCTCCTCCATCTTCTCCCCTTTGCTCTCCCTCTGGGGCCAGGATCTCTGGCTTATCACAGACAGCAGATTAGAAGGGCAGGTGGGAGGTGCCCAGCCCACATTTCACAGAGTACCTAAACCCAACAGCTGTGCTCACCAGTTGCCCTAGGTCTCCTTCCCAGTGATCTGATTGTAGCCCCAAGTCCTCTGAGGTGGCAGAAGGGCAGGGTGGTGGTAACTTGGTGACATGGAGGCAGAATGCTGAGATGAGGGCCTGGCACATGATCAGCACCAAATCCATGAGGGGTGGTATCCTCATTGCCATCATCAACAGTGACAGGGGAGGAAACTGATGCACAAGCTATGCCCCTACCAGTATCACACATGAGAGGGCTACACAGCCAGGACTCTGGCACAGACACTCAGACCTTGGAGCTCTGCATTTAGTTTTGGACCTTCCCACCAGTAGTATAGGGCTGCAGGTCTTGCTCTGAGCTTCAGAGCAGCCCAAGGGAAGAGGGTTCCAACATTTCAGTGTCTGGTAAACAAACACTGCTTACTGGAGGAAGGGAAGATGATTCCTTTTATTGCCCAAGACAATGATCTTGCATAGTTCCAACCAATACTCTGTGGTACTATAGCATTCCTCAGCCTGGAGGTCTCCAGGGTCAAGTCTCTCCATTCAGGTGCTGGCCACCTAAAATCTAAGCCTCAGCCAGGTGAATGATCTGGGGGCAGATGGTGTGCAGCTCATCTCAGATTATCAGAGTCCTCTGCCTGCCAGGGCTTTTAGAGGGGCCAAGCTCCAGACTAGGCCTTGCCTCCCCAGAGCTGCCTTCCAGATGTAGGGCAAGGGCACTAGACAAGGAAGCAGAGGCTGATGACAGGACTTACCATGAGAAGTTCCATGCAGAGCACATATTCAGAATAGGGCCAGGGATGTGTGGAGTCTTTGCTGTGAGTGCTGCTCTAGATGGGTGGTCTGCACAAGTCTGTCTGCACCTGGGACTTGGTGCCAGCCACACAGAGTGTCAAGAACAGGGCATAGTAGGGGCTGGGTATCCTGGAGCAGAGTTGGCACAGAATCCCAGTTAAAGGCAGGGAGCAGGAGCCACATACAGTCTGTGTGTGTGTGTGTATATGCATGTGGGGTGGATTACAACCCTTAAAAAGTGTAAAAGCTGTTCTTAGCTCATGGGCCACAGGATTACAGGCCTTGGGCTGGGTTTGGCACACTGCTATGCCCTCCAGTCCTAGATGAGCAGCAGGTGGCTCCTGGTGCAGGGCTGCTTGCCAAGCTATGTCCCCAGTCACTGGGGACAGATTTGGGAGGGGAGAATGGAGCTCCCTTTTGTTGTGTGACATATGACATGCAGTTTAGGTCTCAGTGAGTTTGTTTGACACCACTGGGGTCATAAGGATAGGTGGTCCAACCCTCAGGGACTCCCAACACTGGTGTCACTAGGAGAGGTGTTCCTGCCCTTGGGAACTCCTACTTCTGGGGTAACTAAGAGAAGTGGTTCCCCCAGGAGAGAAGTGACTGAATAATTGACAGCTGATCCCTTAGCCACACATCCAAAAAGTCTTCTACAAAACAGAATTGCCTTTCAAGCTTGTGGTGGTAGATGGTGCACAAGTTCCTGGGTCCACCCATGGAAAGAGTCAGACTCAAGAGTGGGCCATGTGGAGGTCAGGAGCTCTGTTCTTGCCCTACACCTGTGGCCCTGACCTGTTGTGCAAGTTTGGATGTATTATGTCCCCACAAACACCATGTTCTTTAATGCAATCTTGTGGGAACAGACATATTAGTGTTGATTAGGTTGGAATCTTTGGATTAGTTTGTATTCATGGAGATGTGATTCACCCAATAGTGGGTAATACATTTGATTAGAGATTATTCCATGGAGCTGTTGCCCCACCCATTCATTGTGGGTCTTGATTAGTTTACTGGATCCCTATAAGAGCTCAGACAGAAGGAGCTCAGTGCTGCAGCCAAGAGAGACATTTTGGAGATGGCCATTGAAAGTAGAGTTTTGCTAGTCTGGTGTTTGCCTGGGAGAAACTAAGAGAATACCCCCAGATAACTAGAGAGAAACACCCTCAGAGAAAGCCATTTGAAACCAGAACTCCAGAGCAGAGGCCAGCCACATACCTGTGCCTTCCTGGCTGACAGAGGTTTTCCAGATGGTACCTGTTCAGGTTTGCTGATGCTGCCAGAATGCAAAATACCAGAAATGGATTAGCTTTGATAAAAGGGGTTTATTTGGTTGCACTTTACAGTCTTGAGGCCATAAAGTGTCCAAGGTAAGATATCTACCATAAGGTACATTCACTGAAGGATGGCCATTGGCATTCAGAAAACCTCTGTTAGCTCAGAATGCACATGGCTCACATCTGCTTGCTCCCAAGTGGTGTTTCAAAATGGCACTCTCCAAAATGTTGCTCTTGTGGCATTTTGTCCTCTCTTAGCTACAGCTGTTCTCTAGAATGTCACTCTTAGCTGCTCTGAGGTCCTTCTTCTGTGAACTCCTTTATATGCCTCCAGTAATCCAAATAACACCCACCCTGAATGGGTGGGGTAATGCCTCCATGGAAATTATCCCATCAAACATTTCACTCACAATTGATTCACATCTCCATGGAAACACTCAAAGAATTCCAATCTAATCAACACAAATATGTCTGCCCCCACAAGATTGCATCAAAGAATATGGCTTTTGGCAGGATATAATACAGCCAAACCAGCATAGTACCCTACTGTTGATGTCTTTGGACACTTTTATGGCCTTAGGACTTTAACTTTGTAACCAAATAAACCCCCTTTATAAAAATCTAACTATTTATGAAAACCTATTTATTTATAAAAAAACTAATTATTATGCCTAATGGAAGCATTAGCCAACTGGAACACCTGGGGTCTGCAGGTGGGTCAGGCACCTGTGGACCTTCTGGGTTTACAGGGAGGGAGCTGGTAGCTCCTTTTCAGATTGAGGACCCAGAGACAGTTGTGCAGAGGGGGGAGCATGAGGGTTGCTTCCTGGAAGGAGTCCTTGAGGAGAGAGTAGATTTGGGGGTCCCTGTTCTCATAACCTTCCTCCTCACTGTACTTTTCCAGGCACCCACTGCACTCTTCCCTCTGCCCAGAGTGTCTGAAGAGCTGGTAATTTCCCAGAGAGCTTCACCAGAAGCTGCAGGATCTTGTCTTGAGTGTGTGCAGCAGTCCCAACAAGGGCCAGAGGGTGAGAGCAGAGGGCAGGACTGCTTCCCCCAGGCAGTCCCCTCTCTGGGTTGTTCCACCCCACCTAACCAGCTGCTACCACCTAGAATGCTCTCCCACCAGTGCTCTGCCATAGAATGCTCCCTCACCAACTGATCTCCTTAGCATGCACCCACCTCTATAAATCCCCTAGAGTATATCTTCTAAAACCTATACCCCCATAATGCTCCCCCTAGCATTCTTGCCCCAAAATTTCACCCCAGGATGTTCTCCTTAGCAGTTTCCCCACTAAAGTACTCCCCAACTGGATATTTCCACTATGACACTCCTCTCCCCCAGAGTGCTTCTCCCCCAGGACATTTCCTTCTAACCTACTTCGCCCCCAGAATGTTCATCACCCTAGGTTGTTTACCCCACTTGGCTGGTACTTCCCTGGGGTTTCCCTACCAAAAGTCTGAAGTCCAGGATGTTTCTCCCCAGGCTGCTTCTCTTCCCAGGGTTGCTCCACTTTGGGTGCACCCCCCATGAATTCTCACCCCAGGCTGCCTCTCCCCCTGGATGCTTTCCCCATGGGTCTCCCCTATGGTGACTTCCCCAGGTCTCCTGAGTGTTCCCCACCCAGTAGCTCATTGTCTGATGGGCAGCCCTGTCCCAACTGGACAGTCTGCACACACAGAGGCTTTGTTTTGCCATGTGCAGCTAAAATTTTGCCAATCATGTGGCTTCAGTGGATGCACATTAAACATCTCTTGTGTGTAGGCCCTGAGTGATTACAATGAGGGGGAATAGACACCAAACAAGAGTTCACCCCAGGAGAGAAGCCCTTGGGTAGCTGCAAGCCCAGCAGGTTGGAAATTCCATGCAAGTGGCAGGAGTGGGTGTGGGGTGGGGAAAGGAGGGGCAGGCCCCCCACACTGAAAGAAAAGGAGGCCCCTCTATCTCAGCACCTGTTTGCTTCACACCATCCTAGTTCTTCTCTGAGATGTGGTCCTTCTATCTCAGAGAGAAAAGGCACCAGGCAAGGTACAGAGCCCCTGAAGACTTGGCCACACCTGGGGAGCCTAAACTCTGTCATTCATCCTTCCATTGAATTATTTATCTTGAAGTTATTAAGTTCTATAAGCTTTCTCCTGATCTCTGGCTTTTCCTTCTAATAGACCATGTTACATTTGGAGATTGACTCATGTCCCTCACAAAAGGAATGACCGGGTCCCAACCCCTGGTCCTGTGGGTGTGAACCCACTTAAATGTAAATAGAACCTTGGAAACTGTTATTATTTTAGATGTGCCCAAACTGAATGAAAGTGGGCCTTAATCCTATGTGTCTGAAAGTCCTTATAAATAATGGAAATGGAGATGGATAGAGATGCCTAGGGGAGCATCCAGAAGCTGGAAGTTAATGGAACTTGGAAGAGAAAGAAGATCCTGCCATATGCATTACCATGTGACAGAAAAACCAAAGAACCACAAAGATTGCTGACCAGCCAAAAGATACCAACCCTGGAGGGAAACAAGTCTTCTAGGCTCTGAAACTATGAGCCAAAAAATTTCTGTTGTTAAGCCAACCTTCTATTTGTTTATTTATTTAACAGCCAGGAAATGAATGCATTACCTTCTTATGGCTACAGTATCTTCTTGTTTCTCTGAGGATGTTAATTTGAAATTTTTAAAAATATTCTTCACTGTCCAAAAGGGTCCTTTTGAGATTGAATTCTGTCCCTGCTTTGTATAGAGTAGGATGCACAGACAGAAAGAGGATGAGTTTCCTCCAGAAGTGATTTTTAGTCTTTCCATGTTTGTCTTTCAACTGGCTGCTTTCTTTCACCATTGGAGATTCACATGTGCTTGTTCCTTTTAAACAATGTGGCTGACATGGGGCCCATGTCTGTGAATGGGGATAGTCAGGTTGGGATGAGGGAGCTTGTCTTCATGTCATGGACCAGCAAATGTAATTTGCTAGCTTCCTTGGTCTTCAAAGATTGTTCTCTCCAAGTTTCTATAATTCCCTGCCCATGGGTTGCTGCTGACTCCATACAGACACTTGGCCAGAATTTTAGTTCTCCTAGCTGCCAAAGCAAATTCCAAACAACTGCCTTAAACAAAGAGAATTTATTGGCTCATGGTTTTGAGTCTAGGGGAAGTCCAAAATCAACTTGCCATCAAGGTGATGCTTTCTCACAGAGGACCGTGATGTGTGGGGCTGGCTGCTGATGATCCATGGTCTTGACTTTTTGGTCACATGGTAATGACCTGGTGGCCTCTCTTGGCTTCTCCTGTCTACTCCAGCTTCCATGGACTTTCAGCTTCTGGCTGCCCCTTTTAGCCTTCTCTCCCTCTGTGACTTTCCCTCTATGCCCTTCAGTAATAGGATTAAAACACCTCCCTTTTTGACCGGGCTACACCCTAACGGAAGTAAGCTCATCAAGACATTGACAGTATGAATTACATTGAAGAACATGTTTTTCTGTGGTACAGAATTGCAAACCATCACAGCCACTCTGCTCTTTCCCCACCATGCCCCCTACCCTTTTCCTTAGCTTTCCATCAGATGCCTGTCAGACATGGGCCTTCTGTCTGCTTCCTGAGCCTGCAGAACTTTGGACCTTTCACACCTGCTGATCACCTCACCACTGACATTACACAACTTCACTGTTCTGGGCCCATGGCTACTTACTTCTCTTTTTCTTGATGGGGGGGGCGGGAAGATCTAACACATTCTTCTGTGTTTGAAACAGACATGGTCATATTAGCACTTAAACAGCATTTCTTTTACCTGAGAGGGCTTTGAGTTTCCAGGGAGGAGGAAATAGAGGAAAGGAAAGTTAGAGTCATGGGCCAAATGACCACAGAGTTTTGTTTGATCAGAGTGTCCTGCACAGCTGGCCACCAGGGTTAAGTTGTTGCTCTGTGGATGTGAGTGCCATACAGGGAGGAGAAAGGGTTAGGGGCTTAGCCAGGCAAAAGTTATTTTGTGTCTAAGATAAGGGGATGTAATTTTGTCTTTTTTCTTACAACCTTGTAGACTCAGGGCATAAATGAACCTCCAATCTCCTACGCTTCTGTCCACACAGAGCTTTTTACATCTATGGCAGCTTGTCTTTAGCAATGAAAGATACTCTCCAAAATATTTTAGACAGAGAGAAAGTGGGCAGAGAAAGATAAAGTAGTCATACCTTCTACCTTAATGAGGACAAGGTAAAACCTAATGTGCAGATGTAAAGGTGAAAGGTGAAACCCAAAGTGACATGTAAAATGAGAAGGACAAAGGGCCAACTTCCCAGCCACATAAGGAACCAGCCACAATGGTGGCTTGTGATGTCTTGGGTTCCTAATGGGTGATGGAGTGGAGGTGCACAAAATCTGAGGTTTAGTCCCTGAGACCCAGTATTGGTGTGAGGTCTGCAATTTTCCATAATGACACCTGTGACAAAGCAAATTTTTTTAATTCATAAAATACATTTATATGTATCTTTAGAAATGGACTCAAGAAAGCCAAAAAATATGAGTATAGAAAAAAATGGACAGAAAATTCAAAGTGTAAGGTCTATTAACATTTAAGACTTGCATTTATACTTGTAAAATAATTATTTCCCTGTAACTACATTTGTGCTTAAAAGGTCTGACTTTTAGATTAAAAACTGAAAAATTCATATATCATGTTCTCAAAACTATACCCCTCCCTTTCTCTGTGCAACTAGGAAGGCTTTTAACTTGGGGATTGTAGACATGCACTAAAATACAGAGTTCCTCCCTTATAAAAAAAAAATTGTAGAACTTTAAAAATTGTAACTAGCCCAGACTCCTGTTTTTCATGCTTAAAAAATACTTAACATTTGGGATATATGCTGGTCTTAACAGAGCAAGAACTGCTATGTCTGTAAGAATGTGGTAGTCAATTACTATAATGTGAAAATAAGAAATATGTTTTTATTCAAATGCAGGCCTCTGAAAAAAAAACTATGTAGACACTCTTGACTCACCTTGTGTAAGGCCCTGAAGAATAAAAGAATAGCAATGAGTCTTTAAAATCAGTTTTTCATTTCCTCAGATAATCCTACCATTATCATAGAATGCTCTAGTAAAGAAATGTCTATTCTTATACCATGGAAATGAGATGTAAACTTCACATGAGCTAAGTAACTATTTAAATGACCCACCTACCTTCTTCCATCATTTATATTAACTGGCAATCCTATTAGTAAGCAAGTTATTACACAAGACTTAAAACACAAACTTGCTGGGGTTGTTTCAAATATACAAACATAATATTGATGAACTTCTTAGATTTTTCATTTGCTTTTCACATTTAGATTAGAGGAAGCCTTTTTCATTTAAAGCCCTTGTGCTCATATATATTCAAAGTTTTTATCATTATTATTTTGGTATCTTGATTCTCCATGCTTCAAGACAAAAAAATCTTCAGTCATAAGTCTGTATCTTCCTAGAGCTTCATGCAGTTTCACTAGAGGGTCTAAGTAGTGCTCATTTGCTAAGACAAAAGTTCACCAGTGAATTGCCACAGATTTCTCTGCTTGGACATCAGTGTGAAACCTTACAGCTTCTTCTGGGTCTATGTGCTGCCATTTCATATGCCACCTGGGTTCATAAGCTCCAATAAGAATATCTGCAAGACCAAAAGGTCCAAATCTTTTTCCCATGTATTCAAAAGCAGGGCAATAACCAGTATCTCCTGCAAAAAAAAAGAATCTATTCCAAGGTCTCAAGACAGACCAGTCGCCCCACAGAACCTTATTGTCATCCGTTAGAGTCCTCTTGCAGCAGTGCTGGGATGGTGGATAGACAAAGGTGACCTTATCATGTCTGGAAACACAATTCTCCTCCCACTGGTCCAGCTCAATCATATTCTCTTAGCTGTATTTCTGCATGCAGTCAAGGAGACCCAAAGGCACAAATCATCTCAACGCATTACTGAATCACCCATTCAGAGCAATGACAGAATTGTAGTCCAGGTGATCACAGTGGTTTTGACTGATAAGGACCACATCTATTGGAGGCAGCTTGCTTATTGTGCATGGAGGCTAACAAAAGCATTTTAGATCCATGTACTGTGGTGGTGAAGCATGATCGCTAAAAATGGGATTCATGAGAGTTATGAGCTCATCAGTTTCTACCATTACTGTTGCATGTCTCAGCCATGTGACCCTTAAGCCAGCTTCCTTCACTACAGAGTCATTGCTGAAATAGGGCTTAAGCACTGAGAGCTCTTTATCAAGTTCCTCTTTGGAATGTGGATTATTGCTGTGATCTTTTTCTATGATCAACAATCTGAGGGCATTTGGAATAGAGGGATTTCTCCAAGTTGGCCAAGGGTTAACAAAGCTCCCATCTTTTCCTTTCTTTGATTTAGTTATATATTCCTCTAATCTGTAATCCAATTTGAAGTTTTTCCTTGAAAACATAGAAGAATCATTTCCTCCAGAATTCTGTGCTGAATTTTGGCATTTTCTTACTGCTTCTTTAGGATATTGGCTGCTTATCATCAGGGGCTGGTTGCTTTCAGTTTCATCCATGTCCTTTGATGAGAAACCCCAGTGAGGGATGGCCCAGTGCATGCACTGCCATGACCATTTCCACTGCTGCTTCTCAGCTGCAGGCCACCAAATCAAAATTTTAAGACAGCAAAATCTGATACTGTTTTGGACTCTGGAAGCAAAGACCAACAGAACAGAAAAGTGCTGTATATTGCTGGTGTGACCATGCTTTCTCAGAGATACTGAGGCCCCAGCAGGGCTGAGGCTGGTGCCCTTGGTGAGGCTGTTGCCCTTGGCTGAGCACTCATGAACATCCATGCTGCCACCTGCCTCTCTGCTATGATCTCCTGCTTGTGCCCACAGGTCCTGTGTTCCTTCATCCTGGCAGTGGGTGGTGCAATTTATTTTCATGCAAGATTCACTAACCCCCCTGGGGGAACACCTGGAGCCTGTATTTGGAAGAGGGTCCAGGCACCATATGTGGACAAGCAGACATACAAGTAGGGGGCTATCTGGTGATGCAGACCCCACTGCAGCCTCTGGATTTCATCCTCCCCCAAATGTAACCACTGCAGAGCCCTGGGCCCTGATGACTCTACAGGCCACAGAGCTGGGGATTACAGGTCTAAGAGGGGAGAGCCTGATCCACATACCAGGCAGGTTGGACTTTCCTTGTGGGTTTCTGGAAATGTTCAAGTTCTCCTGGTTACTTCTTTAAAAAGGAGGAGCAGACAGGGAACCCTGTCCTGTGGCCTGTGCTTCTGAGGTGACTTGACAGGCTCAAGCTCTAGGATGTCCTCTTCCCCATGGCCACTCTGGGCCCTGAAGCCTCTTTCTGGCATGTTCTTTGCCCCACCCAAAGGGCCACCAGGATTTCTAAGCAGCTAGAACATCCTTACTTGATACCCCAAATTAGAGGGTTAAAGGCTCAGAGGGTCTTCTACATTCCAGGTGAGAGTTTGCTATTGATTGTGTTGGAAATGGAGAGAAGATGACCAAACTCACCAGGGCTGGGGGACAGGGCAGAAGACAGGAGAGACACAGAGGATGGGGGCACTGAGGGCTGAGTGTGTGTCAAGGTAGCCTAGTGGGGGTTCCTCCCTCTCCCATCCTCCAGTGGATGCCCCAACCTGTCCTCACATGGGGACTGCATCCCCTGGGAGCAGGGGTCTCCCCATTGTGGAGCTGAAATCCCTATGGACTGGGTATTGCCCATGGAGGACAGAATCAGTCCCCCAAATTACAAGCTCTGCTTGATAAAGGAACCACATTGTGAGAAAAACCACACCACTTGCCTGTAGTCACCCTTACTCTTGTCACCATGAACCACTCTTGGACCCCCACCCACACACACATTTGTGTGCTCTTCCCCCTCCATGTGGCCATTGCATTCCTTCTTCTCCCTCCTCATACTCCAAAGATTCCTGCCCACCCTCACTCCAACTGATAAGCTTGTTTTCTTCTGCTTAAACACAGCTTCCTTGAGGCATAATTGACACTATAAACTTCATAGGTTTAGATGCTACAGTTGTTATGGTTTGATGTTTTGACATATTTCCATCTCTGAAGCCAAGGCTAAGGTAATGAGCACAACCACCACCTGCAGAATTCCCACCTGCCATTCTCTGTCCCCCACCTCCCTCTGTCCTCATCCTCAGGGATCCCTGATGTGCATTCTGTCACTATGGTTTCATGTGTATTTTCTAGAATTTCATCCAATTGGAATGGAATCTCACAGCTTTACTCTCTCTCCCTCTGTTTCCTTTTGTCTGGTGTCCTTAGCTTGGCATAGTTGTTTGGATAGGAACTGATGTGACATTATCCACAATCCATTCCTCTTTATTGCTGAGGGGTTCCATGATATGGATGGGCCACAGTTGGTTCATGTGCTCCCCTGTTAATGGGCATTGGGGTTGGTTCTGCTTTGTGCATTGCAGATAAAGCTGCTATGAGCCTTCAGGAACACACTCAAAGTTGGTGGTGCATATGTTTTCATTTCTATCAGATAAAAAACTAGAAGAGGAATGGTGGATCCTGTGGCATCACTGGGCCTGGCCAAGCAGCTGCACCTGTTTCCTACATCCCTTCCTTCTTGCCTACCCCAAGTGGGTCCAAGTGGCTTATTCTCTCTTTTCACAGCCTGGGCATGCTCTAACCTTGGGACACCCACTTCCTTTCCATTCCTACCCACAGGATCCTTTCTTGATGGGGTCTAATCTGACACCCAATCTAAATTTGCTTTTCACATGTCAGGCTGCCTAGGCCCTGCATGTGTAACACTGTCCCTCTAACCTCTTGTCTATCATCATCATCCTCCCACCAGCAACACTGGACAGAATTTTGCCCTTGAGGGATATCAATCACCTGGATGTTTCCTGACGTGTAGGAAGTACTCACTGGTGACTGTTGTTACACTGGATTTCCTTGGCTCTTGGAATAGAGCCTCTCCTGCCACCCTGTCCCTTTTTCCAGCCCTCTGGAGCTGGTTCACACCTCTCCATCCTTCCTCAGATCATGTCCATGTGGAGCTGAATAAGTACCTTCAATCTGCCCAGGTGAGTCCTTCCTGTGATGTTCTGTTGGTTCACTCCTATCACCTGTTTCCACTGAGGAGGCATGGAAAATGGGCTGTACTAAAACCTTTGGGTGAATGACCTGAGCAAAGATGAACTAGGTGGAAGATAAGACTGGGGAATGGGAGAGGAGCTGGGTGTCACATGCTGTGGGAAGTTACTCCTGAGCCCAGGGCTCCAGGGGTGGCTGGTAAATGTCTGGGGTAGAAGATTGAAAGGGAGGGTCCTAAAGCCTGGCCACAGGGTGTGATGCTGTGTTTGGTTCTCCAGATGCAAGTACCCAATTGTTAGTCCTCCAACAGTGCCATCTGGGGATCACAGATGCTCCTTGAGTTTTTTTTTTGGGGGGGGCGCATCTGGGCTGAGACTTGCCCTGCCAGTGAGCAACACCCCAGGGGGCATGGAAGGGGTTGGCTGGCAGTTCAAGATGATGAGTTACCAAACTATATCTTGAATTAAAGAAAGAGGTCTCCAGAGTTCCCTGGAGCAGATCTCCTGTGAAGCTCTGAGAGTTTTTTATCCCACTGCCATGTTTGAATATTTAGTTGGCTACTCCCTATAGTGTAGAAAGCATTTGAGAAATGTCCACAATAGGAGTCCAATGAAGTCTGTTCCCACTCAGGCAGCAATAGATTAGAGAGAGACCAGCTCCTGGGATGAGTTCTGTGCAGTTCAGTCCTTTCTAGAGAGAGGAGGATGTGCCACTTCTCACACCTTCCTTCCTGGCCCATGGCACAAGGTACAACTCCCCACCCAGCTACCTTGGGGAGTGAGACATTTATTTCTATTTCTGTGTTCATGGGGATTCTCCTGGAGTTCTGAGGAGCAAACCTTGGTGAGGATGGGTCAGGCAGGGTGGGATATGGGGGATTTTCCCTTCAGGTTGTAATTCATTGTGTTTGCAAAACAAATGTTCTATTCAATTAAAGTTAAATGTTTTGAATGTCCCCTTTAGTCAACTTAACTTTGCATCCCAGACATCATTCCATGTCAGAGTGTAAAGACTAGGGTCAACCTTTTCATCCCTGGCTGACATTTCCCAATGTGGGTGTGCATTGAGATGTCAATGCCCAACTGATGGTCACTTATATGGGTCTGCTTTTATGAGCCACATTATGGAGGATATCTCTGTTTTTTGCCCTTTTTCTTTTTCCTGATTATTTCTCAGGATGAATTTTTGGAAGTGGAATTTTTGGGACAGTCCTGGCAGCCCTAGGTGTGGACTCCAGATTCTGGGTATGTCTTTGTGATGCATCTGTGTCTCTGCTCACCTGCCCACATGCTCATCTAGTTAGGATGGACTGCAGACTTGTCGGAGCCAATTTGGTGCTGGGAATCAAGGAAATTACATAAATCAGCCCCTGACCCTGCTCCCAGAAGCCCCTAAGCTTATCTGCACACCTTCCTTCTCATGTGATCACATTCAGAAAGGAGGGGCCAAGACTAGGAAAGGCCTTCATGCCCATTGGGATGGGGTCTGGGAGGAGCAAGATAATCTTGACTGGGATAGGAGAAGGGCATGGGGGTCAGGAAGAACAGCATCAGTGCAGCCTTTGTAAAGGCAGTGAGAACAAGTGTGTGGGATGTTCCCCAGGGTTGTGGGTAGAGATATCCCAAGCCCACAGGGTCTTGAGTGGGTGCTACTGTCTCCAGACCCTGACTTATTCCTCAGCTTTCACATGGGTGACTCAGGACCTGTCAATTGAATTCCTCAATATCATCCTCCCCCATTCTCTCAGTCAATTAGTGTTCACAGAGCAGCTCATGCATTGCATTGGGGATCAAACTCAAGTTTGTGCCCTCAGGGACCTTACAGGCCAGGAGGGGAGACACAAATAAGCCAGTAATCCTTTCAAGAGTAGCAAATGCTATGATGTTATGACATGGGAAACCAGAGAAGTAACTTGCCATGGGTGCCCAGAGTATGTGGAAGCTTGGGCCTGATGGCAGCCCTTCTTGGGGTAGGGGAAGTTCTGTCCCCTGAGCCCTGTGTCTGTCAGCACAACTGAGGAGGGTTCTCAGCTGCCCTCTTCCCACCCACTCCCTCTGCAGATCTGGGTCCTTCACTCAGGCTCACTGACAGTCACATCCCACTTTCATTCACCACAATTCTGCATGTCCATGATGGGGGATATTTATCAGTAATGAAATGTGCCTCAACTCATTCAGTGACACATTCTGCTTTCTCTGAAAGCACAATTATTGTCCAGTTAATTTTGAAGCTATAACAAACTTACATAAATGTCACACAGTACAAAGAAACTTTTTTCCCCTTGAACCATTGATTTATATCATATCTTATCATTCCCCTAATACTTATATGTTTATTTCCCTCAAACAAGGAATTCTACACAGCCATATTACTGTCATTGCTATCAGGAAATCAACAGTGAAACATGAGCACCATCTAGTCATCACCCCCATTAAAGTCCAATCAGTTGTCCCAATAATGTCCCTGGATGGCAAAAGTAGCCAGTTCACTGTGATGCATTGCCTTTAGTTGGTGTATTTTAATGTCCTTCCATCTGGAACAGTTCCCCAGTCTTCCCTTGACTTTCATGACTTGACACATTTGACTGTTGCATGTCACATATTCTGTAGCATGTCCCCCTTCATGGTTGTGCCTGGAGCTTCTGATTGTTCATCATTGGGTGGAATATCAAAGAAGGATGCCAGGTCTTCCTGATTTTGGTCAAGCCATTACTAATGGTGTCCATCAGGTCATCTGATTAGCCTGGTCCACCAAGGAGAAGTTACCCTTCTTTGTGTAAGTATTTTGGGGTTTGGAGTGTATGAAACTGAAAATATCCTGTTTCTCATAAAACTTTACGTATCTATGTATTATGTATTTGCTTGTTTCAACATGGACTCATGTTTTCTGATAACTAAATATGTCATAATCTGTTAATATCTTTCCTTATGCTAATGCTTCAATTTTCTTTGATTTGGCAAGTTGGGCCCCATAAGCTCTTTTCTTTCCCCTTTTGATAGATACCTTTGACTCACTGAGTCCTTCTTAACTTTCTAGCAATAAAATGTTGTAAGTTCACCTTGCACTTTTCCTGCTGAAGCCCTGTAATCAGCCACTTCTCCAAGGAACCCTGGTTCTGAGATCTAGGTACCCTTTGCTACTGGGTGGTGATGTCTCCCAGGTTCTCTGAGGAGGAGAGGGCCACCAGGATGGGGGAAGCCTGAAGGAGAAATTTGAGGAGCCGCTGGTCTGAAAGTGGCTTGAGATGTTCCTTCCAGGGGTGCATCAGTGACCCTAGAATGGAGTGCTCCACAGTCCTTTCTTTCAGCTTTTTATTTTGAAGTGCTTTCAATCTCACAAAGTACTTGCAGAAATATTACAAAACCCACAGAATTCCAACACACCTTGCACATCAATACCCAGATCTATCAACTTTTAACATGTTGCCACATTTTCCATATCATTCTTTCTGTCCATTTTTCTATCTATTTTCTAAATATTTGAGAGTCAGCTGAATACATGACCAGATGTTTTTGGCCATCTGAGGGTCTGAAACAGAGTGCACAGCTTGAAGAGCTCCCTGAGTGTGAGTTGTTTGAGGAATGAGTGCCCCAGGCCTGGGCCTCACATCAATGTCAGGTATCATCTCAGAGATTCACAGTGCCACTCACAAGCTCCACCCTGATACAACCAACACCTCCCCCATCTCAAGCAAACAACAAACTCATGGAAACACTTTACAAAAACCAAACTAAATTATAAAGAAATCATACTCAGCAACACTGGTAAAACAAAAGCGTGACCTAAGTTCACAAGCCTTTTTGCATCACCTCCAAGAGGCTGTCCATCCTTAGAGGCAACTTCCAAACAGCAAAAATATGAATACCAAAGTGAAAACCTTCTTGTGAACACACTTTAGACATACAGATAGGTGTAAAGATATGTAAAGGATCATGTCCTAATCAAACACCTTGACAAGTTGCCACAATACCTAAAAGATTATAACTTTGAAACTCCTTGCCTTCAAGTGAACTTCTCACCTAATCATGGTCATTATCATGGAACAGAAATTAGCATTTTTACAATATTAACTAAATCATGGCCCTTATTGGAAATTCAGCAATTTTCTCTTGAATGCTCTTTTCTGATCTGGGGTCCATTGTGCATGAGCTGTTATTTCAGAGTCAGCTCCAGCTTTTAAATTTTCTCCATCTTTCCTCATCTTACATGATTGTGATGCATGTTACTATTTTGGGACTTTTAGAAATACTATGCAAGAATACTTCATTGTTGTTTTTTACATTTTTTGCAGATTTTATTGTGATATATTCATTTATCACATAGTCCATCTAAAGTATGCAATCAATATCTCACAGTATCATCACTTAATTGTGAAATCATCATACATTCAATTTTAGAACATTTTCATTGCTCCAAAAGAAAATATCAGATAGACACACAAAAAAGAAAATCCCAAATACCCCATATCCCTCATCTGCCCCGATTATTGACCCCTAGTATTGGTGTGGTATACCAGTTACTGTTGAAGAAGATTTTAAGGTATTGCTGGGTAACTATAGTCCATGGCTTGCAATAGGTATTTTTCCTCACATACCACTCTATTATTAAGTGTTTGTTCTAGTGTCATACATTTATACTAGTTCATGCAAGAACTTATTAAGTTTGTAGTTGTTAATCAGTGACATACATGACTCTAAACAACCCTTTTCAACCAAATTTGACTAAATGCAGCACTATTCCTTATATTCCCCAAAATAAGCTTACTCTCACCCCATATATATTTCCAAACATTTTTTAAGTTTTAAACTTGTTATATATTCTGAATATTTTTAGGTTAATGTGGAGCTTACATTTTAATGCTAGAGGGCAAAAGTAAGCAATAAGATGTCAGGGGTTTCATAAGTCCTATGGAGAAATTAAAGCAGGGTAGGGGGAAAGAGAATGACAGAGCTATTTTATACAGAGTGGTAAAGGAAAGTATATCATTAAGGTGACTCTAAGCAATGAGTTGAAGGCAGTGAGGAGCAAGCTACACTGGATATCTGGAAGAAGAAAAATCTAGACAGAAGGAATAGCAGTGAAAAGCTCCCCAGGCAGGTTCATGCTTGACATGTTCATGAAAGCAAGGCACCAGTGTGGTTGGTCTTGGAGGATGAGAGAACAGAGCAGCCAATGAGGTTGGAGAGGTAAGAACTGGGACATCAGGGATCTTGAGCCAGGTGCAGTGGGGAGCCAGTGGAGGACCAGGAAGTCAGTGAAATTACCTGGCTTACATTTTATTTTTTAAATGAATAATGATATATTCACATGCCCATATAATCATTCAAAGAGTGCAATCAATGTTCACAGTATCATCACATAGTTGTGCATTCATCACCAAATCAATTTTTTTAACATTTTCATTACTCAAAAAAAATAGAATAAGAATAAAAATAAAAGTAAAAAAGAACACCCAAAACATCTCATACTCCTTTTTCCCCTTATTATTTATTAACTTTTGTCCCCATTTTTTCTACTTATCTGTCCATACACTGGATAAAGGGAGTGTGAGCCACAAGGTTTTCACAATCACACAGTCACCACTGTATAAGCTATATAATTGTACAATCATCTTCAAGAATCAAAGATACTGGTTGCCATCAACAGTTTCAAGTATTTCTTTCTAGCTATTCTAGTACACTAAAACTAAAAAGGGATATTACATAATGCATAAGAATAACCTCAGAATGACCTCTCAACTCCATTTGAGATCTCCCAGCCACTGAACTTTATTTTAATTCTCTTCCCTTTTGGTCAGGAAGTCTTTCTCAATTCCAAATCTGGGTCTAGGCTGATCCCCTGAAGTCATGTCCCACATTGCCAGGGAGATTTACACCCCTGGGAGTCATGCCCATATAGGGGAGGCAGTGAATTTACCTGCCAAGTGGGCTTAGAGAGGCAAGCCACATTTAAGCATAAAAAGAGGTTCTCGGGGGTGACTGTTAGGTGCAACTATAAGAAGGCTTAGCTTCTCCTTTGCAGTAACAAGTTTCATAAGGGCATGCCCCAAGAATAGGAATTGGTCTACTACAATGATAGTTCCCAAAGCTTGTGAGAATATTAGGAATTCCTCTGGTGGAGAAGCTTAATGTTTCCACATTTTCCCCAGGCCCTCAGGGCTTTGAAAACACTTTATATTCTCTACTCAACTGATCTGGTATGTATCAGGGTTTCATGCTAACTGTACAAACTAACCAGATCTCACCCCTTGTTCAAGGTTCCATGTAATTATGGTGTTTGAATTAACTGACCATACAAGTTAAATTATATAGTGTGCTACAGAAAGTATATATTTTGCAACAATAGGCATCTCTTCCTTTGGTCTCACACAGAATTTGAGTTTCAAACACAGTCAATGTCATCCTTTTCCTGTTAATCTGGTTTGCCTTGGTTAATCAAGTTCATTTCAAAATTGATGTCTTTTCAGCTTTTTAACATCTGCTGTATGGGATAAAGCTGACATTCATAGCTGCTGAACTCTGGCTCTAGTCTCAGGTGTAACACAGATACCTGAATAAGAGGACACAAAACAGCTCAGCAGCTCAGAAATCAGAGAAACCATCACAACTTATGAATAGATGTGACTTCTGTAAGAGTTTACCATCTAGGAACCTTTACCATAAGCCTTCCCCTCATAGCCTAGTCTCAGATTCAGTTCTCAGAGTTTGCACATATCATCAGCCCATATTAGTGAGGCATTATAATGTTTGTCTTTTTGATTCTGGCTTATTTCTCAACATACTGTCCTCAGGGTCATTCACCTAGCTGTATATCTCACAACTTCATTTCTTCTTGCCCCTGCTCAGTATTCCATTATATGTATACACCACAGTTCACCATTCCATTTATCAGTCAATGTACCCAAGGCCACCTCCATCCATTGTGAACCATGAACATGGCTGCCATAAACACCAGTATGCAATGTCCTCTCATGTCCCCATCAGTTATTCCAAGTATATACTCAATAACTGTGTTGCAGAACCATATGGCAATCCCATAATTAGCTTCCTGGAAACATCACACTGACCTCCAGCAGGGCTGTGCCATTCTACTTCCCTACCAAGGGAGATAGGTACATCCTCTCTCCACATTTTCTCCAGCACTTTTATCTCTGTTTATTTTTAACAATTTTTACACACTGTACTATACACCCTAAGTAAACAATCAATGGTTCCCAGTCTAATCAATAATCATGCATTCACCACCACAATCTATATAAGGACATTTCAATCTCTTCCCCAAAGAAAAGGAAAAGGAGAAAATAATGAAGAAAGAAATACAATAGAAAGAAGAAAAAAAAATAAAATACAATGAAAAGGTCAGAAACATCACTACTATCAAAATCCCATATCACTCCCTTATATCCCCCTCTTATAGACATTTAGCTTTGGTATATTGACTTTGTTACAATTAATGGAAGCTTCTTAGATTATATTTTCCCCTCCACTACCCAATTTTCAACACCTTTCAATGTTGACATTCATTTGTTCTCCCTCATGTAAAAAAATTCTTATATTTGTACATTTAATCACCATCATTGACCACTCTAGGTTTTGCTAAGTAATATAATTCCAGTCTTTATCTTGTACTTTTCTTTCCAGGGTCATGCCCTTAGGCTGCTTCCTTCAGACATACTCACACTCATCTTTGTTCAGCGTACTTACAATATTGTCTTATCATCACACACTATTATGCTATTCATTCCATTTCTGGATCTACGCAATCAATCCTATTGAGACTTCTGTACTCCTTCAGCATCAAATGCCTTATCTCTAACCTCTATCTATCTCCCGATAACATGTGTTCTCAACTTTCAAATTTTGCTCATCAATGTTAGTCCATATTAGTGAGACCATACAGAATCTGTCCTTTGTTTCTGGCTAATGTCACTCAAAGTGATGTCTACTGTATATCACTTTTTCTTTGAGATTTTACGTGTCATGTCTTATTTTTATTTTTTCCTCTCTCTTTTTACCCTTACTGGTAGTCTTCATTTCTACAGTCTTCTCCAAACCTCTCTCCCTTTTCTTTCCTATCTGCCTGTATGCCCCTTTTAGTATTTCTTGTAGAGCAGGTATCTTGTTCACAAACTCTCCCAGTGTCCTTTTGTCTGAAAGTATTTTAAACTCCTCATTTTTGAAGGACACTTTTGCTGGATATAGAATTCTTGGTTGGCAGATTGTCTCTTTCAGTATCTTAAATATATACACCATTGCCTTCTTGACTCCATGGTTTCTACTGAGAAATCTGCATATAATCTTAACAAGCTTCCTTTGTATATGATGATTCCTATTATCTTGCTGTTTTCTGAATTCTCTTTCTTTGGCATTTGATAATCTGATTGTTCAATGTCTTGGAGTCAGTCTACTTGGATCTATTCTGTTTCAGGTATGCTGTGCTTCTTGTATCTGTAATTTTATGTCTTTCATAGATGGGAAATTTTCAGTGATTATTTCCTCCATTATTCTTTCTGCCCCTTTCCCTTATCTTCTCCTTCTGGAACACACACGACATCACATTGATATGATTCATGTTGTCATTCAGTTCCCTGAAACCCTGCTCATATTTTTCCATTCTTTTCTCTGTCTGTTTTTTGTGTATAGGATTTCAGATGTCTTGTTCTCCAGTTCCTGAATCCTTTCCTTTGCCTCTTCAAATCTGCTATGTATGTCTCCATTGTATTTTTCACCTCTTCTATTGTTCCTTTCATTCCTGTAAGTTCTTCCAACTGTTTTTTTCAATCTTTTGAGTTCTTCCTTATGCTCACCCAATGTCTTCTTTAAATCCTTCATCGCTTTTGTAATATCTTCCTTCAATTCATTGATTTGATGTTTTGAATTGATTTGGAGATTTGATTAATAATCAGCTGTTTCAATTCCTGTATCTCAGTTGAAGTGTGAGTTTTTTCCTTTGACTGGGCCATATCTTCACTTCTTCATAGTTTGATCTGTAAATTTTCTATTGTCTAGGCAACTGGTTTCCTGATTATTACAATCAGATTTTCCCAGATCAGATGTGCCCAGGTCTCCAGAGAGGACTATATTCAGTATCAGGTTTCCCTGATGGAGAAACCCAGCAGATTGTCAGACTTTCCTGTGAGGCCTCTAGACTCTGTGCTTCTCCTGTCCTGCCCATCATGTGATGCTTGTTCAGCCCACCAGCTCCCCACCAGAGTAAAGAGGTGTGGTGTATTCAATTCTCAGTAGACCCTCTCCAGGCCAGGGAATGAGGGTGTCAGAAGCCAAGCTTAAGATGTTTCTGTTTTCTTTTTCCTTCCCCACAGGCCCTTGGATATAAGTACTCTGAGGGAGAGCTGCCATTGGAGCTGGGCCCATTTACCCTCAGTTTCTTAGGAAATAAGCCCTTTAGGAATTGTCTTTACACTTGAGATTTTCCTTTAAATCTCTATCCTAACTCTACCCTTGCCTGGGTCAATGCTGACAATTGAAAATGCCTGAGGGTTTCTCTAATGAGCTACTTAGAATGAGAGAGGAAAAAAGGAAAAAAAGCAAGAAGTCCTCTTTTCAGAGCTAGTCCCCAGCACTCCAGTTCACCAGGCAAGAACTGTAGTTTTGTACCCAGTTCTGTGTGACTGTTTTCCTTGGACACTGCCCTTTTCCAGTATTCTCAGCTCAGCCAACTCCAAAAGCCTCTGTTTTTATTTATTTATGATTTCTTTTCCATGAGCCCCACCTCCTCTGCAAGATAAACCTCTGGGTTCCTTTCTTACTTGCTCTGGGTTTATCTGTGCTCATAGCATGTATTAAGTAGTCCCAATTTATTAATTAAAACCACAATTGGAGATTTGTTTAAGCTACATTCCCTTGCTGCTGGCAGGGATTGCTTCTTTTTCCTACAGCAAAGTTTGCAACTCAGCCTGCCATGCCATTATGGAGAGGTACCAGCCCTGCAGTTTGGGGAACTTTACTTACAGGTCTATGCTGTGATCTCAGCCATTCTACCTATTCTGGACGGTTGTATGGGGTTGTCTGCTCACAGATGTCCCCTGTCAGTTGTTCCATATTATTTTCTATGTTCCTGCCTATTTACTAGTTGCTTCTAGGGACTAATTATATCCACACCTCCCTATGCCACCATCGTTACCCACCTTTTTTATTGCCATTTAAGTATTCTTTACTCATCAATTTAGAGTCTTCTTAGGGGACCCATGCTATTTTCATATACTTTATGTATACAAATGAATTTTTTTAAAAAAAGCTGTTTTCTTGAGACATATTCACATACAATATGCCCATATAGTTTCATCCAAAATATATGATCTATGTCTGTAGTATAATCACAGGGTTGTAGATTCACTACCACAATCAATTTTTAGAACATTTTCAAAACTCCAAATAAAAGTTTTTTTCAATACTCAAAAATCCATACCCCTTATCAGTCAACTCTCAATCCTTCAATCCCAGCTCTATGTAACTACAATCTAATTGTCTCTATAAATATTTATAGTTGCATTTATACACATGCTATCATACCATAAGTAGTTAATTTGTGTCTAGATACTTTCATTTAGAATATTGCATTTTAAAAACTGTTTCTGTTTTTCTTTTAATTAGAGAAGTCATGTAAAAGTACAACATTCCTATTTACCCCCTATTTTTGGCACTTTTGGATTGGTTGTAATACCTTTGTTACAATGGATTGAAAGAATATTAAAATACTAATCTTAACTATAGTCTGTAGTTTGCATTGTTGCATTTTTACCCATATACCATACTATTATTAACACCTTTGTAATAGCAATATGCATTGTGTTGTAATTCATGAAAGAATATTATATTTGTACTATAATCACAGTCATTCATCTACAAACCTGGTTCACTGTGTTATACAGTATATCTTTTATCTTCTAACTTTCCACCTAGTAACATACATGACACAAAACTTCTCCTTTCAATCACATTCACAACAAAATTCAGCATTATTAATGGACCACTCACCACAATCCATTCCCATATATTTATAATCAACCTACATATAAGTTCTGCATAAATTAAGCAATAGCTCTCCATTCTCTACCCCCAGTCCCTTTCCTGGTATCCTATAGTCTAGATCCTAACTCTATAAGTTTGCTCATTATAATTTGTTCATGTCAGTGATATCATACAGTATTTGTCCTTTTGTGTTTGGCTTATTTGACTCAACATAATGTCCTTAGGGTTCACCCAAGTTGTCACGTTCATCAGGATGTCATTCCATCATATTTATATACATTTTGTTTATCTACTCATTGGTTGATGGTCACGTGCTGTTTCCATGCTTTGGCAATCATCAATAATGATGCTATGATCATTGGTGTGAAATGTATGTTCAAGTCCCTGCTTTCAGTTTTTCTGGGTATATGCCCAGTAGTAGGATTGCCAAATCACATGACAGTTCTATATTTAGCTTCCTGGGGAACTGCAAAATCATCTTCCATACTGACTGCACCTTTTTACATTCCCACCAGCAGTGAATAAGTGTCCCTATTCCTCCACATCTTCTCCAACACTTAAAGTTTCCTATTTGTTTAATAGCAGTCATTCTAGTAAGTGTGAAATGATATCTCATTGTGGATGTGATTTACATTTCTGTAATAGCTAGTGATGTTGAACATATTTTCATGTAAATTTTGACCATTTGTAATTCCTTTTTGGAAAATGTCTATTCAAGGCTTTTGCAAAATTTTATTGGGTTGTTCAACATTTTATTATTGAGTTTTTAGGATTTCTTTATATATCTTGGATATTGACCCCTTAATGGATATTTGGTTTTATAATGTTTTAATCCATTAGGTAGTCTACTTTTTCATTTCTTGACAAAGTTCTTTGAAGCACAAGTTTCTAATTTAATGGAAGTCCTATTTATCTACTTTTTATTTTGTTGCTTGTGCTTCAGGTATAAAATCTAAGAAACTATTGCATTACACAAGACTAGAAGATCCTACCCTATGTTTTCTACTAGGAATTTTATAGTTTTGTTTCTTATGATTAGGTCTTTAATATATTTTGAGTTAATTTTTATCTGGAGTGAGGTACTTGATTTTTCTGTGATGTGCGTTAAGGATCCATCTTTACCATTTTGCATATTTATATCCAGTTTTTCCAGGACCATTTGTTGAAGTGACTATTCTTCCCCACTGAGTGGACTTGGCACTCTTGTTGAAATTCAGTTGGCCATGTATGAGAAGGTTTATTTTTGAACTCTCAGCTCAATTCCATTGATCTATATGCCTGTCCTTGTGCTGGTACCATGCAGTTTTGATTTCAGTGGCTTTGTAATAAGTTTTAAAATATGGAAGGGGGAGGTGGGGCAAGATGGTGGACTGGTGACCTGTATGTTTTAGTTACTCCACCAGGAAAGTAGGTAGAAAGCCAGGAACTGCTTGGACTGGACACCACAGAGCAATCTGACTTTGGGCATACTTCATACAACACTCATGAAAACGTGGAACTGCTGAGATCAGTGAAATCTGTAAGTTTTTGTGGCCAGGGGACCTGCGCCCCTCCCTGCCAGGCACAGTCCCGTGGGAGGAGGGGCTGTCAGCTCTGGGAAGGAGAAGGGAGAACTGCAATAGCAGCCCTTATCAGAATCTCATTCTACTGATCCAAACTCCAAATATAGATAGACTGAGACCAGACACCAGAGAATCTGAGAGCAGCCAGCCCAGCAGAGAGGAGCCAGGCATAGAAAAAAAAAAAAAACAACACGAAAAACTCCAAAATAAAAGCAGAGGATTTTAGGAGTTCTGGTGAACATAGAAAGGGGAAGGGCAGAGCTCAGGCCCTGAGGCGCATATGCAAATCCCGAAGAAAAGCTGATCTCTCTGCCCTGTGGACCTTTCCTTAATGGCCCTGGTTGCTTTGTCTATTAGCATTTCGATAACCCATTAGATCTCTGAGGAGGACCCTTTATTTTTAATCCTTTTTTTCTTTTTGTAAAACAATTACTCTAAGAAGCCCAATACAGAAGCTTCAAAGACTTGCAATTTGGGCAGGTCAAGTAAAGAGCAGAAACTAAGAGAGCTCTGAGACAAAACGCAATAATCCAGTGGCTGAGAAAATTCACTGAACACCACAAACTTCCCAAGAAAAGGGAGGGTGTCCGCTCACAGCCATCATCCTGGTGGACAGGAAACACTCCTGCCCATCGCCAGCCCCATAGCCCAGAGCTGCCCCAGACAACCCAGTGTGACTGAAGTGCTTCAAATAACAGGCACACACCACAAAACTGGGTGTGGACATTAGCCTTCCCTGCAACCTCAGCTGATTGTCCCAGAGTTGGGAAGGTGGAGCAGTGTGAATTAACAAAGCCCCATTCAGCCATCATTTCAGCAGACTGGGAGCCTCCCTACACAGCCCAGCAGCCCAGAACTGCCCTGGGGGGACGGCACTCACCTGTGACATAGCACAGTCATCCCTCAACAGAGGACCCGGGGTGCACAGCCTGGAAGAGGGGCCCACTCGCAAGTCTCAGGAGCCATACGCCAATACCAAGGACTTGTGGGTCAGTGGCAGAGACATACTGTGGCAGGAATGAACTGAAGGATTAGACTATTGCAGCAGCTTTAAAACTCTAGGATCACCAGGGAGATTTGATTGTTACGGCCAACCCCCCTCCCTGACTGCCCAGAAACACGCCCCACATACAGGGCAGGCAACACCAACTACACACGCAAGCTTGGTACACCAATTGGGCCCCACAAGACTCACTCCCCCACTCACTAAAAAGGCTAAGCAGGGGAGAACTGGCTTGTGGAGAACAGGTGGCTCGTGGACACCACCTGCTGGTTAGTTAGAGAAAGTGTACTCCATGAAGCTGTAGATCTGATAAATTAGAGATAAGGACTTCAATTGGTCTACAAATCCTAAAAGAACCCTATCAAGTTCAGCAAATGCCAAGAGGCCAAAAACAACAGAAAATTATAAAGCATATGAAAAAACAGATGATATGGATAACCCAAGCCCAAGCACCCAAATCAAAAGATCAGAAGAGACACAGCACCTAGAGCAGCTACTCAAAGAACTAAAGATGAACAATGACACCATAGTACGTGATACAAAGGAGATCAAGAAGACCGCAGAAGAGCATAAAGAAGACATTGCAAGACTAAATAAAAAAATGGATGATCTTATGGAAATTAAAGAAACTGTTGACCAAATTAAAAAGATTCTGGACACACATAGTACAAGACTAGAGGAAGTTGAACAATGAATCAGTGACCTGGAAGATGACAGAATGGAAAATGAAAGCATAAAAGAAAGAATGGGGAAAAAAATTGAAAAAATAGAAATGGACCTCAGGGATATGATAGATAATATGAAATGTCTGAACATAAGACTCATTGGTGTCCCAGAAGGGGAAGAAAAGGGTAAGGTCCAGGAAGAGTATTCAAAGAAATTGTTGGGGAAAACTTCCCAAATCTTCTAAACAACATAAATACACAAATCATAAATGCTCAGCGAACTCCAAATAGAATAAATCCAAATAAACCCACTCTGAGACATATACTGATCACACTGTCAAACACAGAAGAGAAGGAGCAAGTTCTGAAAGCAGCAAGAGAAAAGCAATTCACCACATACAAAGGAAACAGCATAAGACTAAGTAGTGACTACTCAGCAGCCACCATGGAGGCAAGAAGGCAGTGGCACGATATATTTAAAATTCTGAGTGAGAAAAATTTCCAGCCAAGAATACTTTATCCAGCAAAGCTCTCCTTCATATTTGAGGGAGAGCTTAAATTTTTCACAGACAAACAAATGCGGAGAGAATATGCTAACAAGAGACCTGCCCTACTGGAGATACTAAAGGGAGCCCTACAGACAGAGAAACAAAGAAAGGACAGAGAGACTTGGAGAAAGGTTCAGTACTAAAGAGATTCGGTATGGGTACAATAAAGGATATTAATAGACAGAGGGGAAAATATGACAACATAAACCAAAGGATAAGATGGCTGATTCAAGAAATGCCTTCACGGTTATAACGTTGAATGTAAATGGATATTAAACTCCCCAATTAAAAGATATAGATTCGCAGAATGGATCAAAAAAAATGAACCATCAATATGTTGCATACAAGAGACTCATCTTAGACACAGGGACACAAAGAAACTGAAAGTGAAAGGATGGAAAAAAATATTCATGCAAGCTACAGCCAAAGAAAGCAGGTGTAGCAATATTATCTCAGATAAAATAGACTTCAATGCAGGGATGTTTTGAGAGACAAAGAAGGCCACTACATACTAATAAAGGGGCAATTCAGCAAGAAGAAATAACAATCGTAAATGTCTATGCACCCAATCAAGGTGCCACAAAATACATGAGAGAAACACTGGCAAAACTAAAGGAAGCAATTGATGTTTCCACAATAATTGTGGGAGACTTCAACACATCACTCTCTCCTATAGATAGATCAACCAAACAGAAGACCAATAAGGAAATTGAAAACCTAAACAATCTGATAAATGAATTAGATTTAACAGACTATACAGGACATTACATCCCAAATCACCAGGATACACATACTTTTCTAGTGCTCACGGAACTTTCTCCAGAATAGATCATATGCTGGGACATAAAACAAGCCTCAATAAATTTAAAAAAGATTGAAATTATTCAAAGCACATTCTCTGACCACAATGGAATACAATTAGAAGTCAATCACCATCAGAGACTTAGAAAATTCACAATACCTGGAGGTTAAACAACACTCCTAAACAATCAGTGGGTTAAAGAAGAAATAGCAAGAGAAATTGCTAAATATATAGAGACGAATGAAAATGAGAACAGCAACATACCAAAAACCTATGGGATGCAGCAAAAGCAGTGCTAAGGGGGAAATTTATAGCACTAAACGCATATAGTAAAAAGGAAGAAAGAGCCAAATCAAAGAACTAATGGATCAACTGAAGAAGCTAGAAAATGAACAGCAAACCAATCCTAAACCAAGTACAAGAAAAGAAATAATGAGGATTAAAGCAGAAATAAATGACATAGAGAACAAAAAACAATAGAGAGGATAAATATCACCAAAAGTTGGTTCTTTGAGAAGATCAACAAGATTGACAAGCCCCTAGCTAGACTGACAAAATCAAAAGAGAGAAGACCCATATAAACAAATAATGAATGAAAAAGGTGACATAACTGCAGATTCCTGAAGAATTAAAAAAATTATAAGAGGATATTATGAACAACTGTATGACAACAAACTGGATAATGTAGAAGAAATGGACAATTTCCTGGAAACATATGAACAACCTAGACTGACCAGAGAAGAAATACAAGACCTCAACCAACCCATCACAAGCAAAGAGATCCAATTACGTCATCAAAATCTTCCCACAAATAAATGCCCAGGGCCAGATGTCTTCACAGGCGGAATTCTACCAAACTTTCCAGAAAGACTGACACCAATCTTACTCAAACTCTTTCAAAACATTGAAGAAATGGAACACTACCTAACTCATTTTATGAATGCTAACATCAATCTAACACCAAAACCAGGCAAGATGCTACAAAAAAGGAAAACTACCGGCCCCAATCTCCCTAATGAATATAGATGCAAAAATCCTCAACAAAATACTTGCAAATCGAATCCAAAGACACATTAAAAGCATCATACACCATGACCAAGTGGGGTTCATTCCAGGCATGCAAGGATGGTTCAACATAAGAAAATCAATCAATGTATTACAACACATTAACAAGTCAAAGGGAAAAATCAATTGATCATCTCAATAGATGCTGAAAAAGCATTTGACAAAATCCAACATCCCTTTTTGATAAAAACACTTCAAAAGATAGGAATTGAAGGAAACTTCCTCAACATGATAAAGAGCATATATGAAAAACTCACAGCCAGCATAGTACTCAATGGTGAGAGACTGAAAGCCTTCCCTCTAAGATCAGGAACAAGACAACGATGCCCGCTGTCACCACTGTTATTCAACATTGTGCTGGAAGTGCTAGCCAGGGCAATCCAGGCAAGACAAAGAAATAAAAGGCATCCAAATTGGAAAAGAAGAAGTAAAAACTGTCATTGTTTGCAGATGATATGATCTTATATCTAGAAAACCCTGAGAAATCGACGATACAGCTACTAGAGCTAATAAACAAATTTAGCAAAGTAGCGGGATACAAGATTAATGCAAATAAGTCAGTAATGTTTTATATGCTAGAAATGAACAAACTGAAGAGACACTCAAGAAAAAGATACCATTTCAATAGCAACTAAAAAAATCAAGTACCTAGGAATCAACTTAACCAAAGATGTAAAAGACCTATTACAAAGAAAACTACATAACTCTACTAAAAGAATAGAAGGGGACCTTAAAAGATGGAAAAATATTCCATGTTCATGGATAGGAAGGCTAAATGTCATTAAGATGTCAATTCTACCCAAACTCATCTACAGATTCAATGCAATCCCAATCAAAATTCCAACAACCTACTTTGCAGACTTGGAAAAGCTAGTTATCAAATTTATTTGGAAAGGGAAGATGCCTCGAATTGCTAAAGACACTCTAAAAAAGAAAAACGAAGTGGGAGGACTTACACTCCCTGACTTTGAAGCTTATTATAAAGCCACAGTTGCCAAAACAGCATGGTACTGGCACAAAGAGAGACATATAGATCAATGGAATCGAATTGAGAATTCGGAGATAGACCCTCAGATCTATGGCCGACTGATCTTTGATAAGGCCCCCAAAGTCACTGAACTGAGTCATAATGGTCTTTTCAACAAATGGGGCTGGGAGTGTTGGATATCCATATCCAAAAGAATGAAAGAGGACCCCTACCTCACCCCCTACACAAAAATTAACTCAAAATGGACCAAAGATCTCAATATAAAAGAAAGTACCATAAAACTCCTAGAAGATAATGTAGGAAAACATCTTCAAGACCTTGTATTAGGCGGCCACTACCTAGACTTTACACCCAAAGCACAAACAACAAAAGAGAAAATAGATAAATGGGAACTCCTCAAGCTTAGAAGTTTCTGCACCTCAAAGGAATTTCTCAAAAAGGTAAAGAGGCAGCCAACTCAATGGGAAAAAATTTTGGAAACCATGTATCTGACAAAAGACTGATATCTTGCATATATAAAGAAATCCTACAACTCAATGACGATAGTACAGACACCCCAATTATAAAATGGGCAAAAGATATGAAAAGACATTTCTCTGAAGAGGAAATACAAACGGCCAAGAAACACATGAAAAAATGTTCAGTTTCACTAGCTATTAGAGAGATGCAAATTAAGACCACAATGAGATACCATCTAACACCGATTAGAATGGCTGCCATTAAACAAACAGGAAACTACAAATGCTGGAGGGGATGTGGAGAAATTGGAACTCTTATTCATTGTTGGTGGGACTGTATAATGGTTCAGCCACTCTGGAAGTCAGTCTGGCAGTTCCTTAGAAAACTAGATATAGAGTTACCATTTGATCCAGCGATTGCACCTCTCGGTATATACCCGGAAGATCGGAAAGCAGTGACACGAACAGAAATCTGCACGCCAATGTTCATAGCAGCATTATTCACAATTGCCAAGAGATGGAAACAACCCAAATGTCCTTCAACAGACGAGTGGATAAATAAAATGTGGTATATACACACGATGGAATACTACGCGGCAGTAAGAAGGAACGATATCGTGAAACATATGACAACATGGATGAACCTTGAAGACATGATGCTGAGCAAAATAAGCCAGGCACAAAAAGAGAAATATTACATGCTACCACTAATGTGAACTTTGAAAAATGTAAAACAAATGGTTTATAATGTAGAATGTAGGGGAACTAGCAATAGAGAGCAATTAAGGAAGGAGGAACAATAATCCAAGAAGAACAGATAAGCTATTTAACGTTATGGGGATGCCCAGGAATGACTATGGTCTGTTAATTTCTGATGGATATAGTAGGAACAAGTTCACAGAAATGTTGCTATATTATGTAACTTTCTTGGGGTAAATTAGGAACATGTTGGAAGTTAAGCAGTTAGGTTAGTTGTCTTTTTCTTACTCCCTTGTTATGGTCTCTTTGAAATGTTCTTTTATTGTATGTTTGTTTTCTTTTTAACTTTTTTTTCATACAGTTGATTTAAAAAAGAAGGGAAAGTTAAAAAGAAAAAAAAAGAAAAACAAGGAAAAAAAAGATGTAGTGCCCCCTTGAGGAGCCTGTGGAGAATGCAGGGGTATTGGCCTACCCCACCTCGATGGTTGCTAACATGACCACAGACATAGGGGACTGGTGGTTTGATGGGTTGAGCCCTCTACCATAAGTTTTACCCTTGGGAAGACGGTTGCTGCAAAGGAGAGGCTAGGCCTCCCTATGGTTGTGCCTAAGAGCCTCCTCCCGAATGCCTCTTTGTTGCTCAGATGTGGCCCTCTCTCTCTAGCTAAGCCAACTTGAAAGGTGAAATCACTGCCCTCCCCCCTACGTGGGATCAGACACCCAGGGGAGTGAATATCCCTGTCAACGTGGAATATGACTCCCAGGGAGGAATGTAGACCCAGCATCGTGGGACGGAGAACATCTTCTTGACCAAAAGGGGGATGTGAAAGGAAATGAAATAAGCTTCAGTGGCAGAGAGATTCCAAAAGGGGCCAAGAGGTCACTCTGGTGGGCACTCTTACGCACACTTTAGACAACCCTTTTTAGGTTCCAAAGAATTGGGGTAGATGGTGGTGGATACGTGAAACTATCAAACTACAACCCAGAACCCATGAATCTCGAAGACAGTTGTATAAAAATGTAGCTTATGAGGGGTGACAATGGGATTGGGAAAGCCATAAGGACCACACTCCACTTTGTCTAGTTTATGGATGGATGAGTAGAAAAATAGGGGAAGGAAACAAACAGACAAAGGTACCCAGTGTTCTTTTTTACTTCAATTGCTCTTTTTCACTCTAATTATTATTCTTGTTATTTTTGTGTGTGTGCTAATGAAGGTGTCAGGGATTGATTTAGGTGATGAATGTACAACTATGTAATGGTACTGTAAACAATCGAAAGTACGATTTGTTTTGTATGACTGTGTGGTATGTGAATGTATCTCAATAAAATGAAGATAAAATAAAAAAAAGATCAAGAAAAATATATGCTGAAAAAAAAAATATATAGAAGGGTACATCTTCCAACTTCATTCTGCTTTTTGAAAATGACTTTGGATGTTCAGGGACCCAAACTCTTCTATATATATTTGAAGGTTGACTTTTCCATTTCTGCATAGAAAGCTGTTGGAATTTTTATTGGGATTATGTTGAATCTATACAACCCTTTGGGTAGAATTGACATCTTAACACTATTTAGTCCTCCAATCTGTGAATGCAGAATGTCCTTTCATTTATTTCCATGTTCTGTAATTTCTTTCCACACTATGTCATAGTTTTTTGTGTGCAAGTCCTCTTACAACCTTGCTTAAAGTTATTCTAGATATTTAATTTTTTCATTGCTGTGTAAATGGAATTATTCCTTGATTTCCTCTTCAGATTATTCATTATTGGTGTATAAAATGATACTGATTTTTGGGGTATTGATCTTGTGCCCTGTCACTTGGCTGAATTTGTTTATTGGCTCTGGAGCTTTTTTGTGGATCGTTCAGGATTGGCTATATAGGATCAATGTCATGTACAAATAGAGAGTTTTTACTTCTGCCCTTCCAATTTGGATACCTCACATCTATATTTCTTGACTAATTGCTGTAGCAAGAACTTCCAATACAAGGTTGAATAACAGTGGTAACAGTGAGCATCCTTGTTTGTATTTATCTTAAAAGTAAACTTTTAGTCCTTCTCCTGTTGAGTGTTATGCTAGCTGTGGGTTTTCCATATATTCTTTTTACATCTTGAGGAAGTTTCCTTCTATTTCTAGGATACTAAGCCCTTTTTTTCCAAGATGTGTTGTTGGATTTTGTAAATGCTTTTTCTATATCAATTGAAAATATGACCATGTATTTTCCCTTTATTCTGTTAATTTGGTTTATTACATTAGTGGATTTCCTTATATTGAACCAACTTTTCACACACAGGATAAGTCCTACCTGATCATGGTGTACAATTATTTTCATATGCTGCTAGTTTGGGTTTGGCTACTATTTTGTTAAGGATTTTTATATCTGTATTCATAAAAGATATTGGTCTGTAATTTATTTTCCTCACTTTCATTTCTGATTTTATTTATTTGTGACCTCTCACTTTGTTTCTTTGTCATTCTAGGTAAATGTTTGTCCATTTTATTCAGAAAAACAGGCTTTAACTTTGTTGATTCTCATATTTTAATTCTCTATTTAATTTATCTTTGCTCTAATATTTTTATTTCATTCCTTCTGCTTACTTTGGATTTAGTTTTCTCTTCCTTTTCTTGATCCTCTAGATGTAAGGTTGCATCTCTTATCTAAGATATTTTTCCCTTTTTAATGTTAACATTTAGAATTCTAAATTTCTCTCTCAGCACTGCCTTTGCTGCATCACATAATGCATATATTGATACACTCAATGGTTTCCTGCAGGTTTCTTAGGTTCTGTTTGCTTCTGGTCATCATTCTGGATCTTTCCAAATGTCTTGATTTCCTGTTCACTGATTCTTTCTTCTTCCAGCTCATAGCTTCTGCTGAAACCCTCTAGGGATTTTTTCACATCAGTTAATGTAGTCTTCAACTACAGTATCTGTTCAGTTCCTTTTAAAATTTTCTATCTCTTTTCTGGGATTATCAGATTGCTCATGCCATCATTTTCTTGATATCTTTCAGTTCTTTCTCCTTGTTTCCTTGATCTCCTTAAGCATATTGAGGATCATTTTTTAAGGCATTTTCTTGTATCTCAAAGTCTGGTCTTGTTGATTAAAGGAAGGTCTCTTGATGTTTATGTTGTTTCTTTGGCTGGGCCTTCACTCCCCCATTCTTGTTTTTTTCTCATAATCTTTGTTGCACAATGTACATTTAGTACTTTCAAATGTTATCTTTTGGATTTAGATCCTAAGCTTTCTGTTCCTCAGGTTTATTTCCAGCTAGAGATATGCAGAGATTTCCATGAGTGCCAAGGGGTAACAAAATCAAACTAATGCAAAAGCAAAAACAACAATCACAAAAACAACTACAGTCTTTGCAAATTACTCCACTTTAGCTTATTGTCTTCTTCAGAGCTTAGCCCTTGTATTAAAAATATCCACCCAAGGTGAATGTGGATTGCACGGTCCTTTCTGTCTTATCTGAGCCTGCCTGCAGTCTTCTTCTAGAGCTGGGCTGTGCTTCCTCATGGCTTTCAAGTATTCCCATTAACAGGAATTCAAATTCCCCCCCCCTACTCCTCTAAAATAACTTCTCCCCATCCTGGGTGCTTTATTGTATGCCTTAATGCATGTAATCCTTTTGTACAAACCTTTCTGCTCCAAAATAGAGCCTATTGCTCTTTGTGACATTCTCTCAAAATAGCTAGGTACTGCATGACTGAAGGAAATAGCCCAGAGCTTGCCTGTTACCAAACTCACATCTGTGGAGATCAAAAAAATCTGGTACTACAATCTCCCTAGGCCTCACTTTTCCTTCACAAAATGATTTCCAAAATAAAGGTGTTAGCAGTTGTTTCTGGGAGGCAGAGAATTCTTGTCCTCACAGGAATTGGAGAGATTTGCCAGAGGCAAATGTGAGTAAGAGGGAGGACAGAAAATGCCCTGGCACCCCTGCCCCCACAATGCATTGGCAGGAAATGCCAGAGAAGACCACTGATCACACCATCCACACTTGGAGAAGGAAAGCCCATGTTATCAAGGAAAACAGGAAAGCCCTTTGGAAACAGGGAGGCTGTTGGATTTTCCTTTTTCTTTCCAGAGAAAATGCTGCTTCCCTGGGAAGTGGGTTCATAGTGGGCCATGTTTCCCTCCTCCCAGGAAACTTCTCTTGGAGGAATGCAGAAATGGTGAAAGAGAAGGGCCATTAGGGGCTGGAGGCCTCACTGAGAACCAACCAAACCAAGCCATCCAGTGGCCCTTTCTCACAGGACAAATGTGCAAGTCAGAGGGATGGGAGCACTATCTGCCATTCCTGGTTCTGCAGGGAAGGTCAGGGTCAGTGCCACCTGGAGGTAGACTCTCAGGGCTCACCCACATGGGGAATAGTGCTGCCTTGAGAGGTCCTTAAGAAACTGTGGTCCTGTCAAAGGAGAAAGGCTGTGTTCTATCAGTGGGTCCAAACCAGAAGTCACCACCTATGGAGGCCAATTTCAGTAACCACATGGGGGCTTTGGTCACTTCCAGGGAGGTCCTATTAGAGGCCAGGCCCCAAGTCTTGCTCAAACCAGGGCCTGTGCTTACTTGTTCAGGTCTGGGGGTGTGTCACAATGATTTTTCAGTTTACACTCTCACTTCTGTACTCCTGAAATTTGCCTTCCCAGACCCCAATCACCACCTTCTCCCCTTCCACCTCCCACACCCCAGCTCATTCATTAGACTTCATCCCCAACCCCATCTAACCCTTTGGCCTCCCATCACCCCAGATTCATATTCAACCTCAGGCAAAAATGTAGGCAACTAAGAGGACAAGGGAAGCAACCCAGGGGTTCATCAGCAAGTCTGTCAAGACAGCACACAGACCAGCCTCTACAGCATCCAGGAGTAGAGGTCAGCTGTGTTACTATGTATGCATGGGCCATGTGAGCTGTGGGCATCAGGACAACCACCAGGCTGCTAAGCTCTGTGTCCCTGAGCACTGGGGAAACCAAGCCTGGCCTAGCTGGTCCCGGTGCAGACTGAACACATTGCTCCTGTGCTCATCTCTGGCCTGGCACCTACTGTGGGTTAAGGTGAAACTGGGGTTCCTAGGAGAGGTTTAGGGAGGGGCAGGCTGAAGAAGCAAGATTGGGAGCCTTGGTCAAGAGGGGATGCCCCAGCCTGTGGTCTGTGTGAGGGTGTGCAGTTGAGGGTCCTTCTAGGCATCCAAGCAGTGACCATGAGAGGGCAATTGTGTGGATGGTTTCCACTGCTTTCCTCCTTTGGGCTGAGCTAGAGGAGCTGCTGCATGTGTGTGTGTGTTTCTGTGTGTGTAATCATTGCTCTTTGAAAGTTATCTTATTTTTTTCTATCTGAAGCTTCTATGGTTTTCTCTTTTGCCTTCCATACATTTCCTCTTCTCATTGCAGTTACTGTTTCTTTTGTCATCAGCCTTTTTAAGGTCTGGAAAAAACATAAATCATGATAAGTAAATATGTGTCATGATGAAGGCATACATAAAAATTCAATATATTGTTTAGAATTTTTGAATGAGATAAACATCTAAGAAAGAGCAAACCATTAAAATACTAAACCTAGAGAATATGTCTGGGCTTGACAGAAAAGCATATAAAGAAAGTGGAGGGAAAGACTCAAATCCTGTTTCTAAGACAATTCTATCTGCCAAGAGGAGTGGGTGAATGCTCTATGTTTCTTTTATTCTTGTACCTGAGTTATATGTTTGATACTTCCCCTTGAAAGATGAGTAATGCAAATGGAATGGATTTTTATTTTTTGAATGAATTTTATACCAAAAGCCACATTACATAAAGAGTGGCTACTGTATTGACATCCAAGTTTTCAGGTGTCAGATATGCCATTTAGTATTCTACTGAGAAGAAATAGAACTGTCTCTGGGCTGGAAGCTGATGAAAGATAACTCACCTGATATACAGAGGGGTTATGAAAAATGAAGCAATACCAAGTCTAAAAGTGAAAGTAGGGGAAAACAAAAGGACAAAAAGCAAAATTTACCTAAGGACTCTTGCAAGCAAACAATACATCAGATAGGATAAGAATAATGATCAAAATTAAGAATCAAATTACAGAACACAAGGAAGCCATCACCTCTGTGAAGGTGACCATAATACAGAGATCCCAGGTTCAGACAAAATAGGGCAAGACTAGGAAGGAGAGAAATATCCAGAACAGCAATGAGGGAATCCACAAGGAGATACAGAAGTGGCAAAGGATGAAAAAGTTGTGTGGGGAAAGGAAATTGGATGAATGGTAGAAAAGTGCTGTGGTTGATTTTTTAACTAAGAATCCTGAAAGGATCTTATGCTTTCAACCATGTAAATGTATAATTTGTTTGAAATGTAAACCCTAAGCAAGTCTTCAGCTCTTTCCAACACTCTGCAATGCCTGAGTCCCCTGACCCTGTTCCTGCCAAGAGCATGGAAAGGAGAGTCACTTGTCTTCCCCTATCCTGGACAGTCCTTCCCATGCATGCACCTGCTCCTTTCTAGGATATTTCCAGAAGGACTTGTTGGAATGAGGCCCTTGGTCTCCTGACCCCTTCCCCTGCTGTGGGGACTGAGGCCCCATGAATACTGGGGCACCCTCTTCTCACCTGGATGTCCATGTCACTGCTGCCTGTTCTGGGTGTGCACAGGGAGCCACAGCAGAGCCTCATGTCTGGGCATCCTTTAATGCAGGTGGCCTCTCCCAGAGCCCTGACCCAACCTGGGTTCAGTATCTTGATGTTTCACTTCCTGAAGTCTGGGCACCTGTGATGTCCTCTTCACATTCAGGGGAAGCCTTCACTTAGAGGACTGCACTGGCTGGGGCTGCAATGAGGTTTGTTTATGGTCACCATGGAAACCACCCTTGGGGCAAATCTGGGTGGGCTCCAGGAGGGGTGGGGTCTGGGCCAGGTCACCAGCAAGCAGCACCCCACCCTGCAGGCAATTACCAACTCCCCTCTGCTTGGCTTCTGGTACTCAGGTTCAGCCCTGGGCCCAAATCCTTGAAACCTGAGGAGCCAGGATGAACTGCTGCCTTGGGCACCCCATGTGGGGTTCCTCTCCTCCTGGTTATTGACCAGAAGAACTGTGATGATTTATCAGTAAAGGGTGGACAAGTCCCAATTCTCAAGTAGAGAGAGCAAGCAGGATGGGGGCATGAGGTAATGAGGGGACAGGAATGCTTGGGAAGGGTGGCTCAGGAGTGGCCATGGGTCGATGCATCCTAGAGGGCTATTTATGGTTAGGGGATGGGGAGAGGTGCCAGGAGCCTTCACTGAGGATTGGCCAGACCTGTGGATGGAAACAGTAGAAGCTTGGGTCACTGGGGCCTGAAGTGGATGAGTCAGGGCACAGCTAGGAGGCTCTGGGCTTCTGGTCCTACCATACCTTTGTCCCTTCTGCAGCCTTTGGAGGCAGCACCCTCTCCTGGCTCTCACTTGTGGATTCAGGTCTCTGGCATCCCAGCTCCATCCCTGCTGACCTCTCCATCCATCTGTTCCCTGTTCATTGCACCTAGTCCCAGGGCTTCTTGGTCCAACCTCATTCAACAGCTGCCCCTGCCCTGGTGCCCTCCGCATTGTGAGTCCCATAAGCCAGGAAGGAGATTGGAACCTTTAAGCCTGGAGTGACTGCAGGTACCGGGGACAAAGGTCTTCAATACCTCAATGGGAATTGCCAGCAGTTGGAGGCAGCTGGGTTATGGAATGTGGATGCCTGCCCCCTGCTTCCTCTCCTCACCATCTGTCAATGGAATGACTGACTTCTGACCCCTGAGCCACAAGGAGGGCTGCCCAGCCATTGGAGCTCTCTCACCCACCTCTTGCCTTCCAATGGTGACAGCTGATCTTGGTGCATTTCCACCTCAGTCGGATAGTGGCTCTATCCACAAACACAGGGTCTGGAAGGAGAGCCTCCCACCTCATGGCTTCCAGGGAGAGGGTCCTGGGGACAGCTGGAAAAGGGTAGGGCAGGGTCTCAAGAATGCCAGGCAAGGGGCCATCCTAGCTCCTTGGAAACCCTTCAGGCTGGGACAGGCAGCCTAGGCATCAGCCAGACTTAATGGGGCCAGCTTCTGAGCAACTGGGGGTCTGCAGTTGCCCTACCATGGGATGCCTTGGACCTGGGTGGACAGGGCAGTGAGGACATCGTGTGAAGTCAAATCCTTCCTGCACCCCATCTTGGCAGTTGGCCCAAGATCCTTCCAGACCCTGTTAGTGTAGAATGGACACCAGGGACTTACCTCTGTTTGGTTGATTTCTTTGGAGGTGAGGTGCATTTTCCCCTTTTTCCACTTTCCCTGAGATCCCTGGATACAATGGTGACTCCTGAGAATGGCTGTCAAATCACCTTCATTTTTGTCCCTTCAAGAATGCTTCAAGGATGCAGCAACTTCATGGACATGGCTTGTGTTTAATGCTCTGTAGTCACTACCTGTAAATTCTTAACTGTGTCTTTGGAAGTGTACTTTGTGACATCCAAAGGGATAGTGACACAGGGGCTGTGGTCTGGAGCCTCTGTCCATGGACCACCTGCCTCCTGCTGCCCCATTTCCTTGTGCAGGTCTTGGCTGCCTACTTCCACATCTCCTAGTGTCCAGTCCACCTAGGAGGTTGGGAATGGGCTTGTTGTGACATGCAGTCTATGTAAGAGGAGCCTGGTGACACTGCCCTAACCCCAGTATGGCAGGACCATGACATGGTCACAGGATCTCTGCATTTGATGAGCCCTTTGCCCACCCCTGGTCCAGGTTGTGAACCCAAACCCAGATGGAGGATTGCAATGCCTTTTGGCATCACATATTTGCCATGGGTTTGGGGCTGCCAGCCTGTGAGATGGGGAGGTGCCTGGCCTGACTTCCCTGGTAGAGCATGGTGGCTTTCAGAATGGAGCCCCAGTGGCCCATACATATGCATGCTCAAAGTCAGGGTTGAACCCCGTGCCTGTGAGTTCTGCACTCATCATGTGTGTGTCCCAATCTGAGGGAACCCCCATATTAAGGAGTACATAAAAAGCATCTGGCAGATGGAAAGAGAAACTGGGCAAAGGAAAAACTTTATATTTTATCAGGTTTAATGGCACTTTGCTTTTTGAAGAGATTTTTACTTTGCACTAGACCCCACTTTTCTGCAGCCTGTCCTGTTGCTCTATCCTGGTGGCCAGGGCTTGGGCTTCTGCTGGCTGGGGGCAGCTGCCAGGATGGTAGCAGCTCTTAGGGCTGGCCAGCTGGGTTGTCGCTGCACTTTCAGGAGCACCAGATCAGTGCAGGCCTCCCAAACCCATGTCCAGCTTTCCATGGGTAGGCCCCATGGCAATTCCAGGCCTGGTCTCTCAGCTGCCCTGAAGTAGGCTCAGTCCCCTAAGAACTGTGGGGTTCCTCTGTCTACCCCTCCCCCAGGTACCTACACAATCTCTTGAGTTCACCTGCAGCCAGTTTGGGCAGCTTCAATGCCAAGCACCTGTACCTTTCAGGATTTCTTTGGTCAGCTCTTCCTTACATCACAGATACAAGCTCACCTGCCATGAGCACAGCCTGGAAAGGCCCAGATTTAGGGCTCCATTCCAGTGGCTGTGGCCACAGCCAGGGCAGCCCTTGCTAAGGAAGAGGGTGGGTTTCCTGGGCACTGTTCCAGGCTCCCTTGGGGGTGGCCTAAGCTCCTCAGAATACATGAGCCCAGGTGCCACAGTGTGACTTTCTCCTCTATTTTCCCTTTATCTGGTCTTTATTCCTGTGTCTCACCTCCCTGCCCCAGGTCATTTGATCTCAAGGTCTGCTTTGGGCAAATGCACATCATGACCCTCCCCAGAGGTGACCTCTCAATGCCCTGGGTCCTTAGTCACCAGCCTCAGCTGGGCAGGAGCTGCCAGCCAGAGTCACTGTCAGTTGAGGCCTCTGGAAAAGCCTACTTTGTGTTTGCTGACTGGACACTGCAAAGTAACATTGGAGCTCCAACCCAGGGACATAACAAGTCATCCAGCAGGAAGGCTCAGAGACTGCTCAGATGGAGGGGGCAGCAGTGTGTAGGCAGGTGCAGAATCAGAATTATCCCCTTCCCAAAGCTTCCCTGCATGGACAGTGGTTAAGCCCATGTGAGAATCAAGGGTGGCCCCTTCTCAACCCTAAAATTGAAACAGAGCCTTTGGATTCTTCATGTAAAGGGTTGTCATGGGAAATTTTCACTGGGGTTTAAACTCTCTGTACCCAGCAGGAGTGTGGAGGACCTGGCTCTGCTCCTGCTCCTGCCTTCAGTGCCTCTGTCCCTGGTGGGCTCTGCAGAGGCCAGGGTATGGATGTGTGGAGCTGATGAGTTGGTGCCCTGGGTTAGTCCTCAGAGGAGCAGGAGCCAGGGCAATTTCTGATGACCCCAAACAACTGAGGCTCCATGCAAACCACATGGTCCCTTAGCCCAAGATCTACTCACCTGTGAAATGTAGGGATCCCACCACCCCAAGGCACCTTTACCATGAGCCTTCCTGAGAGGAGGACTTTTCATTCTTCATAACCAAAAAGACAGAGAAAAAAACCACAGTGGAAGTATACATTTTGGGGGGTACTAGTTAATGTTATATTAAAAAAACACAGAACAAATGTCTGTTTACCATGACCCCTTGGGCCCTATCATAATTCCAGAGATACATTCTTATTTTGGTGGGACTGTACCAGTTTTTCTGTCACTTTCTTTATTCATTCATCCAACAATTATTTTGCATTTATATAGTATTCTTAGTCATGAAAATACAGAAGGAATAAAACAGACAAAACCCTGCCATATTGGAGCTCACATTCCCAGTTGGAAAGGTGTACATTAAAAGAGAAAAGTCAGCTGAAATGCAGAAAAATTAATCAGGGAAGGATGTGGGAAGTGGTGTTGGGTGTGTGTGAAATTGTAGCTAAGGCAGCGTGGGAGGCTTTCCTGAGCAGCAGAGTTTAGCCCAGGCTGGGCCATGCCTTGTTGAGGCCTGTGCCTTTGATGTTCCTCTGCATGGATAATCAGGCTTTCACTAGCATGTTCCTGGCAGGTCCCAGGAAGAACAATGGACCCCAAGCCTGGATTGGAGGCTGTGAGGGAACCTGAGTCTGTAGGGCTCTGTGGATCACAGTGGGAACTAACTGTCTTTCACTCTGAGCAGGGGGAAGCCTGTAAGTTTTAGGAAGTATCCTAATATTATCAGTCTTTGGTATAACAGAGTTACTCTGGTGGCCAGTTTGGGAATAAATGAAAGGAGCCCAGGTGAGGACAGAAGAGACCTTCATGATGAGCTCTATTTTAGGTTTCCACAGCATGATCATCTCTAAATTAAGCCTCCCCATCTCTAGCTTAAGCCAACATGATTATCCCAAGACTGAGACC
>NC_051332.1:7418584-7463365 GCF_015220235.1 Choloepus didactylus
CATCCATGCTAAGAGACAAGGAGATTAGAACCATTAAGAACAATCAAGAAAGCAGAGAAACTGGCTCTTTATGGGACCTCACCCTCTGGATTTGCATATGAACCTGATTCTGTTTGAGCACTCCCCTTCTCTGTTTCATGTTCACAAGAAGTCCCAAAACTCTCTGTTTTTATTTTTGGGTTTTTTGCTGTTTTTGCTAGCCCCATCTCCTCTCTACTGGGCTGAATGCTCCTGGATTCCCTAGGGTCTGGTCTCTATCTATGTTTGGAGTTTCAATCAGAAGCCTGAGTGTACAATCACAGCCACAGCTGCAGTTCTCCATCCTCATTCCCAGCACTGATGGCCCCTCCTCCCTTGAGACTGAGACCGGCTGGGAGGGGCATGGGTCCCCTGGCTGCAAAAACTTACAGATTTCACTAATCTCAGCTGTTCCACACATTCATGAGTGTTGTATGAAGTATGCCCAATTTCAAATTACTCTGCAGTGTCTTGTCCATACAGTTCCTGGCTTTCTACCTACTGCCCTGGAGAAGTAACTAAAACCTACACCTCACAACTCTGCCATCTGGCCCTGCCTCCAATGTTTTCTTTATATCCTTCATCTCTTTTGACATCTCTTCCCTCAACTCATTGATTTGATTTTTGAATTGATGTGGCATATTTGTTTGAAGGTCTTTAATTAGTTGTTACAACTTCTGTATCTCATTTGAAGTGTAAGTTTATTGCTTGACTGAACCATATCTTTGTTTTTCTTATTGTGACTCATAATTTTTGTCATCTAAGCATCTGGTTTCCTTGATTACCCCAAACAGATTTTTACAGACCAGATAGGCCCAGGTCTCATGAGGAAGGTGTATTTAGAGTTAAGTTTCCCTGAGGATGAGACCCAGCAGGTTGTCAGACTTTCCTGTGAGGCCTCTAGGCTCTGTCCTTTTCCCATTCTATTGAACAGGTGGCACTTGTCAGTCCACAGCTCCCCACTGGTGTAAAAAGTGCAGTCTCTTTAATCCTCAGTGGACCCTGTCCTGGCCAGGATCCAAGGTGTCAGAAGCCAAGATTTAGTTGTTTCTATTCTGTGACCCCAGGCCCTGGGGACTAAATTCTCTGAGGGAGGGCAGCCACTTGTGCTGGGCTCTGACCCCTTTTCTTAGGGAAGATATACCCATTAGGGAATTATGCGGGACACTGTTATCGAGTTCTGACTTGGCGGGCCTGGGCCAGGGGAACTGATCAGCCCCTAGGAAAGGTAGTGGGGCACGGGTGGTAGCGCCCTCCAAGGCCCCCCGGGCCTGAGAAAGTGGAGCCGAATGCAGGCCCCATTTCCTCACCCCAAAGTACAATCGTTGGGGAGGGCTTGCCGGAGAAAACCCCACCCCTGTGCCTTACCCGCGCCCTCCACCCTCGTCGTTACCGGAGCAACTCCCACCCCTTTTCAAACAACCTCCGCGCCCTCTCAGAACCAATCCAAGCCTTTAACCTCTACAGCTACCCCGCCCTCTAGACCGCCTGATATAAGCTGGTACTCTCCCCTAATAAACTCTCTTGGCTTCTTCACCCTAAAAGAAACGTGTCCCGCCTGTTCCTTTCTCGCCGCCCTCCACACCTTGCACGCCTCCGCCGGGGACCGGGCCCAGTCCCCCACCTCGCCCTCGCCTCCGGGAAAGAGCCCCCGCCGCCGGTACCCTCCGAGCAACGCTGAGAGCCGAGGGTTCAGCAACCGGCCGCCCCCCCCCCAGACGAATCAACTGCGACTGCAACTGGCACCCAACGTGGGGCCCGAACCCACGACCCTGGGATTAAAAGTCCTCTCCATGCAGTGGTCCAGTAAAACCACCCGCTCGCCCGGACGCCTCTCCAACTCCCCTTCTCCTCGCCTGCAAGGTAAGGGCCGCCTCTCCCTCGCCGCCCCACGGAGCCGCCTCTCCCTCGCCGCTCCACGTCCGGAGCCGCCTCTCCCACGCCGCTCCGCGCCAGAGCTGCTCTTCCTTTCCCGCATTAACCTGGCTCTTGCCCCCGACTACCTTTCGTCTTCTCTTCCTATGTCCCCCCCATTCCTCCTAACACTCTTCCTCCAGTAGCTTTCCCTCTTCCCCTCCATTACTTTGCTGTGGTCCTCTGTGTCTTTGTTTCTTTGTTTGGCGCGGTGTGCCTCTTTGCGACCGCCCCCCCAAACTGCTCTCGCTACTAGAGGGTCCTGCCTTCTATTCTCGCCGTCTCCTTCGGCCTCGCGACCACGGTTTACCTCATTTTCTTTACTCAATAATCAACCCCCCTTTTTCTTTTCTCCCTCCACTATGGGTAATCGTCTATCTGCATGCCAAGCACCCCAAGTTCGCGCTCTGGCGGGTCTCCTAGACACACATCGCTGTAAAGTGTCTGTCCGGCAGCTGCAAGTATACTGGGACCTCCTGCTGCCCTTTAACCCGTGGCTCACCACTTGCCATCTTTGGGACCCTGTTACTTATAATCGCCTTATTGATCGGGTCACCAATGCCATGGAACATGAGAGCAAGCGCTTCCCTCCCGGCTTGCTCCCCACCTTAATAACCGTCCGCTCCTGCCTTCAAGGCTCCCTCCCCCCTGATCGAGACCCCATTAAATCCAAGGAGGCCCTATCAACCCAGTCAACAGATTCAGACAGCGATACTAATGTAGACCATGATTCGGACACAGAATCCTTAGTCGAGCAAATTAACAACGCGCTCGAAGTCGCCCCCCAAAAACAAAGCAATACTAAACCTCTCCAAAATGGCGAACTTCCTCCATCTTCTTCCACTGAGGGGAGGAAGTGCTCTAGTGATGACGTCAGCCCTAAGCCGGGCCGGAAACCGCGTGCGCTTTACCCCGCCCTTTCACAGGGCGGAGCTAGTCCGCCATCTTATGCCTTAGGCCCCGCCCTTTCACAGGGCGGAGCTAGTCCGCCATCTTACGCCTTAGGCCCCGCCCTTTCACAGGGCGGAGTTAGTCCACCATCTTATGCCTTAGACCCCGCCCTTTCACAGGGCAGAGCTAGTCCGCCATCTTGTGTCTTAACCACGCCTACCGCGCCGCCATCTTGCGACGCTTGGGGCCTCCCACTTCCGCCTTCCCCTTCGACAAGCTCCCCCTCGGAGCCGCTACCGGCAGCTGCCGCCGCCCCTCCCACCCTGCCGACTAACAACCCCTGGCTGCCTTCTACACCTCAAGGCAACCCTTGGGGCAATGCTGCCCCTGCCCCCACCCCTGTGCCAGGCCCTCTGCAAGCGCGTCCTCCTTTCTCTCGTGCTTTTCGCTGCTTTCCTCTTAACCTTACCCCCACACCACAGAAACCGTACGACTGGTATCCCATTGACTCAGATACTATCAAGCAGCTTCGCAGGGCCGTCAAGGAGGACGGGTTAGGTAGCCCATACGCTTCTCAAATACTGCAGGATCTCGCCATGGACTTTTGCCTCCCCCAAGACTGGGCCTCACTTGCCCGTACCATTCTTAACCCCGGCCAGTTTGTTGATTGGCGTGCTCACTTCCAGGCGGAAGCAGCTAAGCAAAGCGAGCAAGACGCAGCCACTGGAGTCTATCATCACCCCGAAGCCTACTTGGGCACGGGAGCGTTTATAAATGCATCTGCTTATATTAATGCACCTGCCACCTTTTGGCCTATCCTTCGGGTAATCGCCTTGCGAGCATTTGCCAACTGTTCCGCCTGTCGGCCTACCAAATTCACCAAGCTCCTCCAGGAGCCAAATGAGCCTTTTGCCACCTTTGTCTCCAGGGTTGAAGAAACCTGCGCCAGGAAGGTTAGTGATCCCCAGGCCCAACTGGCTCTCACTCGAGAACTCATTCTCGAGGGAGCCAATCCCCCTTGCAAGCAGGCTATTCTTCCCTTGCGGGAGAAAAGCGTATATGATTGGGTACTCGCCTGCAGCGCCTTTGACCCAGCTGCCGCGTCCCTAGCCCAGGCTGTCTCTGGCGCTGTCACTGCCGCCTTAGCCGCCACCACCAGCTGCTTTAAGTGCGGGCAGAGTGGTCATTTTGCCCGGGAGTGCCCCAATGCAGAAGTCAACCGCCCGCCTTTCATGCAGTGCAATGGGCGCCCCCCTCCCACTCCTTGCCCACGCTGCCAGTGTGGCTATCACTGGGCGCGCGATTGCAAAAATAACCCCAAAACCCTCTGCCGCTGCCCTGGTGTCAATCAGTGCCAAAATGCTGAGCAAGCTTTAAACTCCAAGCGGGGCAAGCCTCAGCCCCGTCCCTAAGAGGCAGCGTGCCGGCCGGTTCTAATAAAACTAATCACTTCACCGGCAGTAAAACGCTTCTCTGGACAGTCCCTATCACTCCAGAAAAGCCTACTCGTAAGTTAAGAATAGGGGGGCAATGGTACACGGGCACGCTCGATTCAGGGGCAGAAGTCTCTTGCATGCCCGCTCAGTATGCCACCATGTGCATGGTTCTCGATGGTCCCTCGGTAGTGGGAGCCACTGGTACCTACACCTCTCTTCAGGCCATAGGGCCCATTAAGTGGGAGGACGAAGAGGGCCACTCAGGCACCTTCCGCCCGTTATTTCTACATACCATAGACCAAATTTTATGGGGCCGTGACATCCTCGCCGCCTCTGGGGCAGTGCTTACCACGCAGCCCCCCCAATAATGTGCGCCACTGCTCGTTTAACACCTCCAGCGCCCGTTCCTCTGCAGTGGGATACTGAGGAACCTATATGGGTGGAGCAGTGGCCCCTTCCCACGCATAAATTAGTGGCACTCCAAGCCCTTGTCCAAGAACAATTGGATGCTGGCCACATAGAACCTTCTACTAGTCCCTATAATTCGCCAGTGTTTGTTATTCATAAAAAAGCCACAGGGAAATTTAGGCTCCTCAATGATCTGCGGGAAATCAATAAGCATATTCTTCCCATGGGTTCCCCGCAGCCTGGCCTCCCCCACCCGGTGGCCATCCCGGCCCACTATCATGTAGCCACCATTGACATCAAAGACTGTTTCTTTTCCATCCCGCTACATGAGCAAGACCGCCCGCGCTTTGCCTTTACAGTTCCTGTCCCCAATCACGCGGGCGCGGCTAGTAGGTATCAATGGAAAGTCCTCCCTCAAGGGATGCGTAACAGTCCGGCCATCTGCCAAATGTATGTTAATCACGCAGTGGCCCCCCTGCGAAAGCGGGCCATGCTCATCCATTACATGGATGACATCTTGGTGGCCTCTGAGGACGCCGAGGCGCTTCCTCTAATCCTCAAAGACCTCACCACTAATTTAGCTGACCTCGGCCTTACGGTTCAGCCCGAAAAAGTTCAAATTGTGCCTCCATTAGCCTTCTTAGGGTTTAGTATTAATAAGACCACTGCCCCGTCCGCTCCCCAGCTGGACATACCGGATCGGGTCACTATCACTGAGCTTCAACAGCTCTGCGGTCAAATCAATTGGCTCCGCTCTGCGTTGCCAATCACCACCGCGCAGCTCCAACCACTCTTTATGCTGCTGAGTGTCCCAGAAGCCCCGCCGTTAGCAATCTCCCGGCGCATTAAGCTCACCCAGGAGGCAAAAGAAGCCATTGCCGCCATTAACAAGGCGCTCGCCGCCTGCTGTCTCAACAGGTTCAGCACTAAAGAGGGCAATCTTATAGCACTCATCCTTCCTACGCCCGGCACACCCATGGGCTGCCTGTGGCAGGAAGGCCCTCTACTCTGGGCGCACCCCGCTAAAAGTCGGCTTAGGAAAATCTGCCCCGTGGTGCGGCTCTGGATCAGCCTGGCTTCAGATCTAGTTACCCTGGCTGTTCATGTATTTGGAGAGCCGCCGGGAAAAATTATTTGGCCCCTGGACGCAGGCCAAACCCGCCTGCTTATACGTGATAACCCGGACATGCAAATCCTCTTAGAAGGATTTCAGGGGGAATTCAGCTGCCACTATCCTAGCCATCTACTGTTACAGGGGCTCGCCAAGCTTCCCTTCCGCAGCCCCTTCCATCCTTTCCCCTCCTCTGCACCCATCCCGGGTGCCACCACCGTCTTTACTGACGCCTCCAAAACCCGTTTCGCCTTCCTCTCTTATTCACAGGACCACCTGGAACCCCGCCTATTCAGTTATGTCAACCTTCATTCAGTCCAAGTGGGGGAAATTCTGGCGGTGTCATACGCGCTAAACGCCCACTGTAACCACCCAGTAAACATTTTCACTGACAGCCTCTACACTTATCAGGTCTGCCGAGTCCTCGCGTTTTCCACCTTTTTCCCCAGGGACTCGGCCATTGATAAAGCACTTTCTACCCTCAGGAGCATCCTGGAGCATCGACAGGATCCTTGGTTCATTAGCCATATTCGTAGTCACTCAGGCCTTCCGGGGCCCTTGGCTAATGGCAATAGTATAGTAGACCAAGCGGTCTCAGCTCAGACTACCCAAGCTATGCTAACTCACACGGCAGCCCCTCCGGGGGATGCTGTTAACCAGGCTAAGTTATTGCATTCTAGATTTCACTTTTCGGCTACGTCGTTGCATCATTTATGTGGCCTCCCCCTAGATACCTGTAAACATCTTGTCCGCAATTGTACAACTTGTGCACCCTTCGCGCCGCTTGGCCCCCTGCAACCTCAGGGAGTCAACCCACGAGGCCTGAAACCCAATTCTAGATGGCAAATGGATGTAACTCATGTTCCGTCCTGTGGGCGCCTCAAGTATGTACATGTAATGATTGACACCTTCTCAGCCATGTGTTATGCAGTCCCCCTCGCCGGGGAAACGGCCAAACACTGTATCAAGGCCCTGAGACAGGGAATTCTCTTCATGGGAGTCCCCTGGGACATAAAAACGGACAATGGGCCTGCCTATCGCAGTGCCTCCTTTGCGGCCTTTCTTCAGTTATATAACATCACCCATCATTTCGGCATCCCTTATAATCCACAGGGACAAGCCATTGTGGAAGCAGTCCATCGCCGCTTAAAAACACAAATTGAAAAAGAAAGGGCAATGCTCCCCCAGGCAACTCCAGGGGACCTTATCATAGCAGCCCTTATTCACCTTAATCTACTCACATTCAATAAAGAAGGACTTTCGCCCCTACATAAACATTGGGGGCCCTCGTATAGGCCCACCCAGGCCCCGATGGTCTACTGGAAGGACCCAGAAAATAATGCCTGGAAGGGTCCCTCCCCACTCCTCGCCCAGGGGCACGGGTTTGCTTGTGTTTTCCCAGATGATGCAGCACAACCAATCTGGATCCCGGGAAAAGCAATCCGACCTGCCACCAGCAGCCAAACGGCCGACAAGACGAGAACGCCGCCGTCTCCGCAGCCTAACATACCAGATGACAACCTTGCAACTGGACCAGGAAGGCCGTCCGAGAGCACCCCCGGAGAGGCCTGAAAACTCGCAAGAGGAAAGACAAGAAATCGTCCAAATCATGCGCCTATACAGACAGGCAAAAGCCAGCCCCCTACACCTTCACAACCCTCACCCAAGCATAGCTTCTCTTCTAATAGCCATGTTAACCCTCGCCTCTTCTACACAGGCCAACCCCCACCAGCCTTGGAAGTGGACACTTGCGCGTTGGGAAGACTCCAAAATAATTCTTTGCATTACCACAGCAGGATCCCCCTCCTTTGTTTTTAATGCCACTGATCTGTTCCCCCCTCCTAATCCAAAACCTATTGGTTATCCAGGCAGCCTAAATACACAAAATTATTATATGTGTCCATCTTCAAATCCTGGAAAATCATACTGCAATTCCCCCTATGAGTACTACTGTGCATACTGGGGGTGTGAAACATTAGCCACTGGCTGGAAACCTTCTGTCCCTGACAAATTTCTAAATCTTACAGTAATCCCTTATATTTGCCTAAACTCAGGCAATCGCTATTTCGACAGGTACCTTTGTCCTAAAAGGCTAATGCTCACCGTACAAAACCCTACCGATACGTCTTGGCTCATGGGTCGAACCTGGGGCTTCCAAATTTATCTAGCGGGGTCCAATCCGGGATCCCTTATTCTCATAAAAAAGGAAGCAGCTCAACATTCATCTTCGGGCATTGGCCCCAATAAAGTCATTAACCCCCTTTTTCCACAGCTCTCCAGCCGCACCTCAGCTCCAACCAGCCGCACCTCAGCTGCAAACAACGCATCGCCAACCCCACCACCCCAACCTTTTCTACCCCCCTCTCATTACTCCTCTCCCCTCTTCAGCCTTATCCAAGCAATCTTCACCTCACTAAATGTCTCCTACCCCAATCTTACCTCCTCTTGTTGGCTTTGCCTCTCCACCTCTTCCTCACTGTATGAGCCCGTCGCCTCCAACCTCTCCTTTTCAGAAAATGCAGAAGACAACCCCTCGGAATGCAATTGGAATACCTCAGCCGTCCCCCTAACCTTTCATTCAGTCTCCTTTACAGGAAAGTGCATCCGCCCTCGCTCAAGTAACTCTCCCAACCTCACAGCCTGTGCCAACTACTCATCTCCCAGCAGCTCTGCCAAGTTTCTTATTCCTCACAACTCCTCCCAATGGCTCTGCTCCTCTACGGGACTTACCCCCTTCCTTAACGTGCAGACCCTCAATACAACTCATGAAACTTGCCTCCTAATTGTCCTTATCCCCAGGGTCCTATACCACAGCGAGGAAGACTTCTTCCTCCGCCTGGAAAGAACTGCAGCTCCTGCCCCACTGCAAAAGCGAGAGCCCATCACCGCCCTCACAATTGCCTCCCTCCTAGGTCTTGCAGGCGCTGGCACCGGAATCGCTGCATTAGCCAGTCAAGGCTCCGCCCTAACTCACCTCCGGGCGGCTGTTGACGAGGACATTCGTCACCTACAAGACGCTATTTCCCATCTTAAAAATTCTGTCAATTCCCTCTCTGAGGTCGTGCTCCAAAACCGCCGAGGTCTCGACCTTCTCCTCCTCAAAGAAGGGGGTCTTTGCGCCGCCCTAGGAGAAGAGTGCTGTGTATATGCCAATTCCACAGGTCTCACCGAAGACAGCCTAAAAAAGGTCCGAGAGGGACTAGAACAACGCAAAAGAAACCGTGAAGCCACCAGCTATTGGTCCCACATCTTTACCCCCCTCCTCCCATACCTCCTCCCTCTCATCGGCCCCCTACTAATGATTATTCTAGCTCTCACCCTAGGGCCCTGCATTATCCGCAGAATTGTCCAGCTTGCTAAGAACCAAGCCAATGCTGTCTTTTCATCATTTGTGCAAGTCCAGTATCAACAACTTGCCTCCACTGAAGAAGCTGACCCTCCGCAGCGTCGCCACCCTCGTCCATCCCGCAAGCAGCGAGGCCCCTCTCGAACGCCCGGGCGCCACACCAACGTCGAGCTCCAGCCTCTCTAACTACCATCTACCCCTATCCCTTCCCCCACCTCCCCTTTCCCTCATCCCTTGGCGGATCTCTCCGGTAAGCTTCTTCCTCTAATTAGAAAAGAAGGGGGAAATGCGGGACACTGTTATCGAGTTCTGACTTGGCGGGCCTGGGCCAGGGGAACTGATCAGCCCCTAGGAAAGGTAGTGGGGCACGGGTGGTAGCGCCCTCCACGGCCCCCCGGGCCTGAGAAAGTGGAGCCGAATGCAGGCCCCATTTCCTCACCCCAAAGTACAATCGTTGGGGAGGGCTTGCCGCAGAAAACCCCACCCCCGTGCCTTACCCGCACCCTCCACCCTCGTCGTTACCGGAGCAACTCCCGCCCCTTTTCAAACAACCTCCGCGCCCTCTCAGAACCAATCCAAGCCTTTAACCTCTACAGCTACCCCGCCCTCTAGACCGCCTGATATAAGCTGGTACTCTCCCCTAATAAACTCTCTTGGCTTCTTCACCCTAAAAGAAACGTGTCCCGCCTGTTCCTTTCTCGCCACCCTCCACACCTTGCACGCCTCCGCTGGGGACCGGGCCCAGTCCCCCGCCTCGCCCTCGCCTCCGGGAAAGAGCCCCCGCCGCCGGTACCCTCCGAGCAACGCCGAGAGCCGAGGGTTCAGCAACCGGCCGCCCCCCTCCCCAGACGAATCAACTGCGACCGCAGAATTATCTCTTACTCTTCAATTCCTCTTTTGTCTCTTTGACTCTTGTAACCCCACCCTTGCCTGGGTAAGCAGTGTCAATTGGAAATGCCTGAGGCTTTCCCTAATGAGCAATTTAGAATGGGAGGAAAATAAGAAAAAAAGAAAGTAACTCCCTTTTCAGAGCCAGAAACCAGCTCCCCAGATTTGCAAGTTGCTGGGGGTGATACCCGGTTCTCTGTGCCCACTTTCTTGGGACATGCCCATTTTCCAGTATTCTGAACTCAGCCATCTCCAAAAGCTTCTGTTTTTATTTATTTAATTTTCTATCAGCCCCACCTCCTGTCTGTTGGGAGAGACCTCAGTTTTTTTTTCCTGTTTTCCATGGGCTTATCTGTGCTTGTAGCTTGTATACAGTACTCCAAATTTGTTAATTAAAACCACAGTTGGAGCTTGGTTGAGTTTCTTTCCATTGTTATGCATACCCTGCCTCTTTTTTCCACAGGGAAGTGTTACAGCTCAGCCTGCCATGCTGTTGGGGGAGAGGCACAATCTTGACCATTTGGGGAGCTTTACTTACAGTTCTATTCTGCTATCTCAGCCATTCCTCCCATTCCAGGCTGGTGTACAATGTGTGTCCAGTCATGGATTTCCCTTAAGAGTTGTACTGGACTATTTACTAGTTGTTCCTAGTTATTTACTCATTTCTCTAGGGAGACTAACTAAATTTTTCACCTCTCTGTGCCACCATATTGTTCTGCCTCCTGGCTTATTTTTTTAATTGAGAAAAAATATATTTGGGTGCTGTGTTTGAGACTTGAGAGGGAGGCGTAAGGACAAATTCTCACCATAAAGTTGAATGTTGAAAAAAATCAGGTAAAATTAGTTGTTATTCCATGTTAGTGTCTTTGGTTTATAATTTTAAATTTGTATTTTGGAAACTTTAAGACATACAAATGTAGCAATAGTACAAAGAGTCACAGTGAACACATTATCCCCTCTCTAACAGTAATAAGCTCATGATCAAAATACCTGGTCCTGTATTTTTTAAAGCAAATCCAAGTTATTTTATCTGTAAATATTTCAATAATTATCTCTAAAATGAAAGAAATCATTTTTAAACTCAATAGGCCTCAACAAGTTATTAGCATAGTCTAAATATGAAATTAATATTATTTAATTATTATTATTAAAAATCCAGTCAGTATTTAGATTTTTAGTTCTGTCAAAAATGTTATATATCTTTTCAGCTTTTAAATCAGCATTAAAATAAATTCTACATACTACAACCAAATGGTTGATATTTCTGTTACTCAATAGGTCCCTGTCCATTCTTTTTGTTGTTATTGTAGAACAAACCTGTTATTTGTTTGTTGAGTGAGTCTCTCATACACTGGATATTTTTGATTAAAAAAATCTGTTGTTGGTTTATCATATTCATCTGTCCTTGGTATTTACTGAAAATCGGTAATAGATGCTTGATATTTGATCAGATTTAGGTTCAGTTTATTTTGGCAAGATTATTCCTTCTAAAGCATATTAATTTATTTTTGACAAACCTGTTGCTAAGTGAAAAGCTGTTAAATGAATTGCTCAGTTAGCTTGAGTCATTACCTTTTGAAGACTGATTAAACACATAAAAAACTAAAGGAAGAATGGGAGAGAAAATTTGGGTGTTCTGTTTTTACTCTTGTTTTATTTATTCTTGCTTTCACTTTTTCTGGTACAAGGAAAATGTTAAAAAAATTGATCAGGGTGGTGAATAAACAACTATATTTCTTTTTGGAGCAATGAGAACTTCTCAAATTGATTGTGATGTTGAATTCACAACTCCATGTTTCTTCTGAGAACCATTGCTTCTACACTATAGATGGATTGGTGTGTGAATAAAACTGCTTTAAAAGTAAACAAACAAAAAGAATTAAGAAGAACGGGGGAAATAGACATTTTACCCTATCAGATGGGTTGAAATACAGCTCATAATAAATAATTCAGAGTTGAAGTTATTATATGTCATTGAGAAAGACCAATAATTATGGAGATATGGAGCAAAATGGGCAATGGTTATGAACAATTCTCATGCTCCACCTAATATTGAATATGTAGGAAATCAGTGTGGAGTTGTTTTAGGTCTGGATCGTTGTGATTTAATAGTGGGTACAAAAATTGGGGATTCATAGAACCTGCAATATTCAGAAATCTGGAATGTAGGTATAGTGGTGAATATTCAACCTGAATGAAGAGTGTGGATTGGCATGGTGAGAAATAGTGAACTTAGTAGGATCAGTCATACTGGCAGAGAAAATGTGCCAGGTGTCAAAGTGATATGTGTGTAGACAAATCTAATTTTGAATGATCAAAACTGAAAACACACAGAACATTAACTTTGACCTAAGGAATCAATAAAGAGAGGGTGGGGTATCAAAATCTCCACCTTTGGGGAGGTGTTTTGGTAAAATATCATGATCATGCATAGTCTGATCTTTTGCCCCAATTGTTCAGGTACCATCCCCTTGAATGGAACATTGTCTTCCTCACTGCATTCTCAGTTTGATGCTCCCATGGTGGCTGGGAAAACACTGCCCCAAAGACAAGGCTTTACTTCCTCTCTAAGAAGCATACATGTACAGAAAAAAAGAGGAAAATTTTTCTGCCTGGTATTTTACGAGAAGGAGACATAGTGTTTAAACTTCCATCTTTTGATTTCATGTGGGAAATTGGGAAAAAGAAAAGGCACTCTCTCTAATCTTTCTAATAATGCAATAACTTCATAACTGTTCTTTCAGCCTCCACTTTTACACCACTTAACCCCTTTCCCAGTGATTTTTAGCATACTGACAAGGCAATGGAAAAACATGAATGGAGATCATGGAGAATGGATGAGTTTTTCATTTCTTGAGAACAGTGCCAGAAATGTCATTTTTCATATTTTCAAAACTTATTTTTATTAATTCCATTAAAAGTTTATACTTTCCCTAATAAGGCCTATTTGTGCTGCTAACAATTGAATCATGAATAACAAATGAAGTACATATTACCTGTGGGGCTTATGATGTGTACTATGTGCCATGCCCTCTGCCTACAAAGACATGAAATTAAACACAAACACTTTCATCCATTGGAGAAGCTTAAAGGTTACTATAGCAAATATAAAAGAAAGTGAAGGTCAATAGTTATTTCCACTGCAAAATGGGTACCAATTAGAAACTATCAATTTTACAAATTGAAATCTTAAGTGACATAACTAAGAGCAATTGATTACCTCTGGAAAATGTATTCAAGAAATGAAAACCAAATACTTATTGAATATTTATTGTTGTTTCTGTACATATTCTTCTTGAGACATATATAATTAACTCATGCAGAGGATGCAATCCCTATGGTATTTGTAAGAATATAAGTAGGGAGGCGGGGCAAGATGGCAGACTGGTGAGCTGTATGTTTTAGTTACTCCTCCAGGAAAGTAGGTAAAAAGCCAGGAACTGCGTGGACTGGACACCACAGAGCAATCTGTCTTTGGGCATACTTCATACAACACTCATGAAAACGTGGAACTGCTGAGATCACCGAAATCTGTAAGTTTTTGCGGCCAGGGGACCCGCGCCCCTCCCTGCCAGGCTCAGTCCCGGGGGAGGAGGGGCTGTCAGCTCCAGGAAGGAGAAGGGAGAATTGCAGTGGCTGCTCTCATCAGAAACTCATTCTACTGATTCAAACTCCAACCATAGATAGACTGAGGCCAGACACCAGAGACTCTGAGAGCAGCCAGCCCAGCAGAGAGGAGACGGGCATAGAAGGAAAACAACACGAGAAGCTCCAAAGTAAAAGCAGAGGATTTTTGGAGTTCTGGTGAACACAGAAAGGGGAAGGGCGGAGATCAGGCCTTGAGGCGCATATGCAAATCCCGAAGCAAGGCTGATCTCTCTGCCCAGGGCACCTTTCCTTAATGGCCCTGGTTGCTTTGTCTATTAGCATTTCAATAACCCATTAGATCTCTGAGGAGGGCCGTTTTTTTTTTTTTTTTTTTTTTTAAATCCTTTTTGCTTTTTCTAAAACAATTACTCTAAGAAGCTCAATACAGAAAGCTTCAAAGAATTGAAATTTGGGCACGTCAAGTCAAGAGCAGAAATAAGAGAGCTCTGAGACAAAAGGCAATAATCCAGTGGCTGAGAAAATTCACTAAACAACACAACTTCCCAAGAAAAGGGGGGTGTCCGCTCACAGCCACCATCCTGGTGGACAGGAAACACTCCTGCCCACCGCCAGCCCCATAGCCCAGAGCTGCCCCAGACAACCCAGTGTGACGGAAGTGCTTCAAATAACAGGCACACACCACAAAACTGGGCGTGGACATTAGCCTTCCCTGCAACCTCAGCTGAATGTCCCAGAGCTGGGAAGGGGGAGCAGTGTGAATTAACAGAGCCCCATTCAGCCATCATTTGAGCAGACTGGGAGCCTCCCAACACAGCCCAGCAGCCCAGAACTGCCCTGGGGGGACGGCACTCACCTGTGACATAGCACAGTCATCCCTCAACAGAGGACCCGGGGTGCACAGCCTGGAAGAGGGGCCCACTTGCAAGTCTCAGGAGCAATACGCCAATACCAAAGACTTGTGGGTCAGTGGCAGAGACAAACTGTGGCAGGACTGAACTGAAGGATTAGACTATTGCAGTAGCTTTAAAACTCTAGGATCATCAGGGAGATTTGATTGTTAGGGCCACCCCCCCTCCCCGACTGCCCAGAAACACGCCCCACATACAGGGCAGGCAACACCAACTACACACGCAAGCTTGGGACACCAATTGGGCCCCACAAGACTCACTCCCCCACTCACCAAAAAGGCTAAGCAGGGGAGATCTGGCTTGTGGAGAACAGGTGGCTCGTGGACGCCACCTGCTGGTTAGTTAGAGAAAGTGTACTCCACGAAGCTGTAGATCTGATAAATTAGAGATAAGGACTTCAACTGGTCTACAAACCCTAAAAGAACCCTATCAAGGACAGCAAATGCCACGAGGCCAAAAACAACAGAAAATTATAAAGCATATGAAAAAACCAGACGATATGGATAACCCAAGCCCAAGCACCCAAATCAAAAGACCAGAAGAGACACACCTAGAGCAGCTACTCAAAGAACTAAAGATGAACAATGAGACCCTAGTACGGGATATGAAGGAAATCAAGAAGACCCTAGAAGAGCATAAAGAAGACATTGCAAGACTAAATAAAAAAATCGATGATCTTATGGAAATTAAAGAAACTGTTGACCAAATTAAAAAGATTCTGGACACTCATAGTACAAGACTAGAGGAAGTTGAACAACGAATCAGTGACCTGGAAGATGACAGAATGGAAAATGAAAGCATAAAAGAAAGAATGGGGAAAAAAATTGAAAAACTCGAAATGGACCTCAGGGATATGATAGATAATATGAAGCGTCCGAATATAAGACTCATTGGTATCCCAGAAGGGGAAGAAAAGGGTAAAGGTCTAGGAAGAGTATTCAAAGAAATTGTTGGGGAAAACTTCCCAAATCTTCTAAACAACATAAATACACAAATCATAAATGCTCAGCGAACTCCAAATAGAATAAACCCAAAAAAACCCACTCCGAGACATATACTGATCACACTGTCAAACATAGAAGAGAAGGAGCAAGTTCTGAAAGCAGCAAGAGAAAAGCAATTCACCACATACAAAGGAAACAGCATAAGACTAAGTAGTGACTACTCAGCAGCCACCATGGAGGCGAGAAGGCAATGGCACGATATATTTAAAATTCTGAGAGAGAGGAATTTCCAGCCAAGAATACTTTATCCAGCAAAGCTCTCCTTCAAATTTGAGGGAGAGCTTAAATTTTTCACAGACAAAGAAATGCTGAGAGAATTTGCTAACAAGAGACCTGCCCTACTGGAGATACTAAAGGGAGCCCTACAGACAGAGAAACAAAGACAGGACAGAGAGACTTGGAGAAAGGTTCAGTACTAAAGAGATTCGGTATGGGTACAATAAAGGATATTAATAGAGAGAGGGAAAAATATGGCAAACATAATCCAAAGGATAAGATGGCCGATTCAAGAAATGCCTTCACGGTTTTAACGTTGAATGTAAATGGATTAAACTCCCCAATTAAAAGATATAGATTCGCAGAATGGATCAAAAAAAATGAACCATCAATATGTTGCATACAAGAGACTCATCTTAGACACAGGGACACAAAGAAATTGAAAGTGAAAGGATGGAAAAAAATATTTCATGCAAGCTACAGCCAAAAGAAAGCAGGTGTAGCAATATTAATCTCAGATAAAATAGACTTCAAATGCAGGGATGTTTTGAGAGACAAAGAAGGCCACTACATACTAATAAAAGGGACAATTCAGCAAGAAGAAATAACAATCGTAAATGTCTATGCACCCAATCAAGGTGCCACAAAATACATGAGAGAAACATTGGCAAAACTAAAGGAAGCAATTGATGTTTCCACAATAATTGTGGGAGACTTCAACACATCACTCTCTCCTATAGATAGATCAACCAGACAGAAGACCAATAAGGAAATTGAAAACCTAAACAATCTGATAAATGAATTAGATTTAACAGACATCTACAGGACATTACATCCCAAATCACCAGGATACACATACTTTTCTAGTGCTCACGGAACTTTCTCCAGAATAGATCATATGCTGGGACATAAAACAAGCCTCAATAAATTTAAAAAGATTGAAATCATTCAAAGCACATTCTCTGACCACAATGGAATACAATTAGAAGTCAATAACCATCAGAGACTTAGAAAATTCACAAATACCTGGAGGTTAAACAACACACTCCTAAACAATCAGTGGGTTAAAGAAGAAATAGCAAGAGAAATTGCTAAATATATAGAGACGAATGAAAATGAGAACACAACATACCAAAACCTATGGGATGCAGCAAAAGCAGTGCTAAGGGGGAAATTTATAGCACTAAACGCATATATTAAAAAGGAAGAAAGAGCCAAAATCAAAGAACTAATGGATCAACTGAAGAAGCTAGAAAATGAACAGCAAACCAATCCTAAACCAAGTAGAAGAAAAGAAATAACAAGGATTAAAGCAGAAATAAATGACATAGAGAACAAAAAAACAATAGAAAGGATAAATATCACCAAAAGTTGGTTCTTTGAGAAGATCAACAAGATTGACAAGCCCCTAGCTAGACTGACAAAATCAAAAAGAGAGAAGACCCATATAAACAAAATAATGAATGAAAAAGGTGACATAACTGCAGATCCTGAAGAAATTAAAAAAATTATAAGAGGATATTATGAACAACTGTATGGCAACAAACTGGATAATGTAGAAGAAATGGACAATTTCCTGGAAACATATGAACAACCTAGACTGACCAGAGAAGAAATAGAAGACCTCAACCAACCCATCACAAGCAAAGAGATCCAATCAGTCATCAAAAATCTTCCCACAAATAAATGCCCAGGGCCAGATGGCTTCACAGGGGAATTCTACCAAACTTTCCAGAAAGAACTGACACCAATCTTACTCAAACTCTTTCAAAACATTGAAAAAAATGGAACACTACCTAACTCATTTTATGAAGCTAACATCAATCTAATACCAAAACCAGGCAAAGATGCTACAAAAAAGGAAAACTACCGGCCAATCTCCCTAATGAATATAGATGCAAAAATCCTCAACAAAATACTTGCAAATCGAATCCAAAGACACATTAAAAAAATCATACACCATGACCAAGTGGGGTTCATTCCAGGCATGCAAGGATGGTTCAACATCAGAAAAACAATCAATGTATTACAACACATTAAAAACTCGAAAGGGAAAAATCAATTGATCATCTCAATAGATGCTGAAAAAGCATTTGACAAAATCCAACATCCCTTTTTGATAAAAACACTTCAAAAGGTAGGAATTGAAGGAAACTTCCTCAACATGATAAAGAGCATATATGAAAAACCCACAGCCAGCATAGTACTCAATGGTGAGAGACTGAAAGCCTTCCCTCTAAGATCAGGAACAAGACAAGGATGCCCGCTGTCACCACTGTTATTCAACATTGTGCTGGAAGTGCTAGCCAGGGCAATCCGGCAAGACAAAGAAATAAAAGGCATCCAAATTGGAAAAGAAGAAGTAAAACTGTCATTGTTTGCAGATGATATGATCTTATATCTAGAAAACCCTGAGAAATCAACGATACACCTACTAGAGCTAATAAACAAATTTAGCAAAGTAGCGGGATACAAGATTAATGCACATAAGTCAGTAATGTTTCTATATGCTAGAAATGAACAAACTGAAGAGACACTCAAGAAAAAGATACCATTTTCAATAGCAACTAAAAAAATCAAGTACCTAGGAATCAACTTAACCAAAGATGTAAAAGACCTATACAAAGAAAACTACATAACTCTACTAAAAGAAATAGAAGGGGACCTTAAAAGATGGAAAAATATTCCATGTTCATGGATAGGAAGGCTAAATGTCATTAAGATGTCAATTCTACCCAAACTCATCTACAGATTCAATGCAATCCCAATCAAAATTCCAACAACCTACTTTGCAGACTTGGAAAAGCTAGTTATCAAATTTATTTGGAAAGGGAAGATGCCTCGAATTGCTAAAGACACTCTAAAAAAGAAAAACGAAGTGGGAGGACTTACACTCCCTGACTTTGAAGCTTATTATAAAGCCACAGTTGCCAAGACAGCATGGTACTGGCACAAAGATAGACATATAGATCAATGGAATTGAATTGAGAATTCAGAGATAGACCCTCAGATCTATGGCCGACTGATCTTTGATAAGGCCCCCAAAGTCACCGAACTGAGCCATAATGGTCTTTTCAACAAATGGGGCTGGGAGAGTTGGATATCCATATCCAAAAGAATGAAAGAGGACCCCTACCTCACCCCCTACACAAAAATTAACTCAAAATGGACCAAAGATCTCAATATAAAAGAAAGTACCATAAAACTCCTAGAAGATAATGTAGGAAAACATCTTCAAGACCTTGTATTAGGAGGCCACTTCCTAGACTTTACACCCAAAGCACAAGCAACAAAAGAGAAAATAGATAAATGGGAACTCCTCAAGCTTAGAAGTTTCTGCACCTCAAAGGAATTTCTCAAAAAGGTAAAGAGGCAGCCAACTCAATGGGAAAAAATTTTTGGAAACCATGTATCTGACAAAAGACTGATATCTTGCATATACAAAGAAATCCTACAACTCAATGACAATAGTACAGACAGCCCAATTATAAAATGGGCAAAAGATATGAAAAGACAGTTCTCTGAAGAGGAAATACAAATGACCAAGAAACACATGAAAAAATGTTCAGCTTCACTAGCTATTAGAGAGATGCAAATTAAGACCACAATGAGATACCATCTAACACCGGTTAGAATGGCTGCCATTAAACAAACAGGAAACTACAAATGCTGGAGGGGATGTGGAGAAATTGGAACTCTTATTCATTGTTGGTGGGACTGTATAATGGTTCAGCCACTCTGGAAGTCACTCTGGCAGTTCCTTAGAAAACTAGATATAGAGCTACCATTCGATCCAGCGATTGCACTCCTAGGTATATACCCGGAAGATCGGAAAGCAGTGACACGAACAGATATCTGCACGCCAATGTTCATAGCAGCATTATTCACAATTGCCAAGAGATGGAAACAACCCAAATGTCCTTCAACAGATGAGTGGATAAATAAAATGTGGTATATACACACGATGGAATACTACGCGGCAGTAAGAAGGAACGATCTGGTGAAACATATGACAACATGGATGAACCTTGAAGACATAATGCTGAGCGAAATAAGCCAGGCACAAAAAGAGAAATATTATATGCTACCACTAATGTGAACTTTGAAAAATGTAAAACAAATGGTTTATAATGTAGAATGTAGGGGAACTAGCAGTAGAGAGCAATTAAGGAAGGGGGAACAATAATCCAGGAAGAACAGATAAGCTATTTAACGTTCTGGGGATGCCCAGAAATGACTATGGTCTGTTAATTTCTGATGGTTGTAGTAGGAACAAGTTCACTGAAATGTTGCTATATTATATAACTTTCTTGGGGTAAAGTAGGAACATGTTGGAAGTTAAGCAGTTATCTTAGGTTAGTTGTCTTTTTCTTACTCCCTTGCTATGGTCTCTTTGAAATGCTCTTTTATTGTATGTTTGTTTTCTTTTTAACTTTTTTTTCATACAGGTGATTTGAAAAAAGAAGGGAAATTTAAAAAAAAAAAAAAAAAAGAAAAGAAAAAAGACAAACAAGGGGAAAAAAAAAAAAAAAAGATGTAGTGCCCCCTTGAGGAGCCTGTGGAGAATGCAGGGGTATTCGCCTACCCCACCTCCATGGTTGCTAACATGACCACAGACATAGGGGACTGGTGGTTTGATGGGTTGAGCCCTCTACCATAAGTTTTACCCTTGGGAAGACGGTTGCTGCAAAGGAGAGGCTAGGCCTCCCTGTATTTGTGCCTAAGAGTCTCCTCCTGAATGCCTCTTTGTTGCTCAGATGTGGCCCTCTCTCTCTGGCTAAGCCAACTTGAAAGGTGAAATCACTGCCCTCCCCCCTACGTGGGATCAGACACCCAGGGAAGTGAATCTCCCTGGCAACGTGGAATATGACTCCCAGGGAGGAATGTAGACCTGGCACCGTGGGACGGAGAACATCTTCTTGACCAAAAGGGGGATGTGAAAGGAAATGAAATAAGCTTCAGTGGCAGAGAGATTCCAAAAGGAGCCGAGAGGTCACTCTGGTGGGCACTGTTATGCACACTTTAGACAACCCTTTTTAGGTTCTAAAGAATTGGGGTAGCTGGTGGTGGATACCTGAAACTATCAAACTACAACCCAGAACCCATGAATCTCGAAGACAGTTGTATAAAAATGTAGCTTATGAGGGGTGACAATGGGATTGGGAAAGCCATAAGGACCAAACTCCACTTTGTCTAGTTTATGGATGGATGTGTAGAAAAGTAGGGGAGGGAAACAGACAGACAAAGGTACCCAGTGTTCTTTTTTACTTCAATTGCTCTTTTTCACTCTAATTATTATTCTTGTTATTTTTGTGTGTGTGCTAATGAAGGTGTCAGGGATTGATTTAGGTGATGAATGTACAACTATGTAATGGTACTGTAAACAATCGAAAGTACAATTTGTTTTGTATGACTGCGTGGTATGTGAATATATCTCAATAAAATGATGATTTAAAAAAAAAAAAAAAAAAAAAAAAAAAAAAAAAAGAATATAAGTAATGTCTAGTCCATCCCATGTTAACATTTGGAATCCTGGAAATTCCAGGAGTCCAAAGAGAAAAATTATATTTACTTTGTGGTACTTGGTAAGTCCTCCTCTTCATAATTTTATGTAAATTTACATTGTTGTTGAGGAAAAGAGATTCCGATGATTTTGTTTCCTCAGATTTTTAGCTGCATATTCATGACCTCATTCTGTTCAGATTAAAGTGAATAGAAATATGCATATAAATATATAGATAAATGGTTGGAAACATAACTTCTTCCAAACTTTTAAGAATGACTTTGACGGTTGCTGCAAAGGAGAGGCTAGGCCTCCCTGTATTTGTGTCTAAGAGTCTCCTCCTGAATGCCTCTTTGTTGCTCAGATGTGGCCCTCTCTCTCTGGCTAAGCCAACTTGAAAGGTGAAATCACTGCCCTCCCCCCTACGTGGGATCAGACACCCAGGGAAGTCAATCTCCCTGGCAACGTGGAATATGACTCCCGGGGAGGAATGTAGACCCGGCATCGTGGGATGGAGAACATCTTCTTGACCAAAAGGGGGATGTGAAAGGAAATGAAATAAGCTTCAGTGGCAGAGAGATTCCAAAACGAGCCGAGAGATCACTCTGGTGGGCACTCTTACGCACACTTTAGACAACCTTTTTTAGGTTCTAAAGAATTGGGGTAGCTGGTGGTGGATACCTGAAACTATTAAACTACAACCCAGAACCCATGAATCTCGAAGACAGTTGTATAAAAATGTAGCTTATGAGGGGTGACAGTGGGATTGGGAATGCCATAAGGACCAAACTCCACTTTGTCTAGTTTATGGATGGATGAGTAGAAAAATAGGGGAAGGAAACAAACAGACAAAGGTACCCAGTGTTCTTTTTTACTTCAATTGCTCTTTTTCACTCTAATTATTATTCTTGTTATTTTTGTGTGTGTGCTAATGAAGGTGTCAGGGATTGATTTAGGTGATGAATGTGCAACTATGTAATGGTACTGTAAACAATCGAAAGTACAATTTGTTTTGTATGACTGCGTGGTATGTGAATATATCTCAATAAAATGATGATTAAAAAAAAAAAAAAGAATGACTTTGGCAAGTGGTGATATTTGGAAGATTCACAATATAGCACCATTTAAACTTCACTGTGTATACTTAGGTTTTGTATGACTCCTTTATAATTAGAATGCCTACATACATTAATTGTATAATCTTATGTATATGAAATTAGAATAAACAGTAAAAGATCAGAATATGTAACTTTAAGTAGTTGTTAACTCTAAATTTCCTTGATATAAGCATGACAGTCAAAACAAAAAGTCAGGATAGAATATTACATCTATTTTATTTTAGCAGTTATTTAGAAAACAAGAAAAAAGGTGTCTTAATTCTCAGCTCCTTTTGCAGAAGTTTGATAGAAATCTGTAATAAGTGACTGGATACCTTTATATTCATACTCTTGTTTGTCTCCACAAATGTCTGACTCTGAGTCCAGGATGATTGCAAACCAGTCCTTCTGTACCAAATTCACATTCATAGCTTTTTCTGCTCTGGCAGAGTTACAGCCTATGCTCTTTGTTGTTTTCTTAGCTATCTACTTGTTTACTCTGGGAGGAAACCTCATCATTATCTGCCTGATCTAGGTCACTCCTTCCCTGAACACTCCCATGTATTTCTTCCTGGTGAATTTCTCCTTTCTGGAGATGTGTTACATCACCAGTGTGGTGCCTCAGATGCTGGTGCACCTGCTGGTGGAGAACAAGACCACTAGTGTGGGAGGCTGTGCAGCCCAGATGTACATATTTACCATCTTGGGACTGACAGAATGCTGCCTGCTGGCAGCCATGGCTTATGATCACTTTGTAGCTATTTGTTACCCACTACATTACACTCTCCTTAAGGGCCCCCATGTGTGTTTGAAATTGGCTGTAGCATCTTGGACCACTGGGGTGATGGTGGAGTCAGCCTAGACTACATGGATCTTCACTCTGCCTTTCTGTGGAACAGGAAAGATTAAGCACTTTTTCTGTGACATCATGCCTGTAGTGAAACTGGCTTGTGTGGATATTTCCCAAAATGATGTCATGATGTTTGCTGTCTCTGTGCTCTTCATTATGAGTCCATGTTTGCTCATTCTGTGCTCTGATGTGCACATTCTTGTGGCCATCTTTAGGATCCACTCTGTAGCTGGCAAACACAAAGCTTTCTCCACTTGTTCTTTTCATATCCTGGTTGTTTCTCATTTCTATGTCACTGTCTTGTTCACTTATCTCCAACCTAAGGCTGCCCACACTCTAGAAACAGACAAAGCAACGGTATTCACATGCACAGTGGTCACACCTGCTCTGAACCCTCTGATCTATACCTTGAGGAACAAGGAAGTGAAGGAAGTCTTTCAAAGAAACTTCTTAGACAAATGGCCTAAATCTTGATGACTAGGTCATTGGGGGCTGGAAATTTTACTACTGTACAGAGAAATTACATAAGGTTTTATGATCCTGCTACCAATATATATTACCATTAAAGCATTTATAGCCTTGAAAAAAAAGCATTTGGATTTGCTCTGCATTTCTCATTGTGATTGAAGGGGAACTTGTGGGTCTTTGGGGTCCATGCCAGGTGCAGCATAAACAACTCATCACCTCAATTTGGTCACAGACCAAGGATATTTAATAGCTGGTGGATGCAGGGCCCTCATAGTCTAAGACCTGCCTCCCAGAGGGACTGCAAGAAACAGGTTTGCAAGCATTGTTTGGATCAAAGAGAATTGGTGAGCAACAAAAGGAAATCAGGGAGATGACCTTTATGGATTCTTCAGGAAATGAGAAAAGGAATGAAATTACAAGTTTAGAGGTGCAATCTACTTTCCTATTTGGGTCTGCTAAATGTAACTAAGATGTAAAGGGGTAAGCATTTGGTCAGGGAAGTCTGTTAACAATTCACATTGATGAATCAGTTAAGAACTAAGAAACTTCACTAGAGGGGCTTTTCCAAAGAGTAACACAGTATTCTTATCATCCAAGCTGAGGACAGAGAGTCTTAGTTGCAGGGGTTTTTTCATGATTATGCAAAGGAAACTATGTGTGAAGTCATGAGGTTGTTGTTTAGACATTCATTTGTTCAACAATATTGACTGAGCATCACACTTTTGCCAGTCACCATCTATTTTTCCCTTCCCAATGGTAATAGGATGAATTTCAGTATGTTTTGCACCATTTTAACAAGGAACATGAAATATTCTTCTTGAGGAAAAATAAAGTGTGGATAGGAAGAAATAATTATCAATTTTGTGTCTGATATAGACTATTAAAATCTATTTTCTTAAATGAACTTCCCACTCTTAATTACTCTCCTTTTATTTCCATACATCATAAGAAATGCTGTTAGTAATTACTGATAAGAGAGATCCACTGTGACGCAACCCTAAATATATATCTTGTAAAATCCATTGAGAGACCATGTGTCATTTCTAAAACAGTATCTTACATTGCTTTATCCATCTTTTTTGTTTTGTTTTTAGAGAAGCTTCACTCATAGTGACATTCCCTCTTGCTACTCATATTATGAATCCTGTATTCATTCCAATATAATTTCCTTTAGGCACTGTCCAAAATCTAGATAATTCACTACATTAATTTCAACCCATTGAATAATTAAGACAAAGATGGCCATATGCAAATAAATAAAAATTTATTTTTAACAAATATTGCTTCCTTTTGATGATATTTGATAAAAAAGTTGACCAAAATAATTAAATTTGCAGTTACAGTTTGTAAATATAAGAGGTAACCTTTAATTTCATCTTAGTGTTGTTACCCTAGAATCAAACCCTAAGATGGGAAAATAATTTATTTGGGAGGGGCTCAGAAGAGAGAAAGTTTTCAGGGAAGGGAAGGCCAGGGACCATAGAGAGCTAGAAGAACAATTCTGAGGGAAACAGTTTAAAACACAGTCCTAAAACTCACCATCTGGGTCCAGGTAGTTGAGGAATATACACACTCCTGGTCAGCAATCATCAGAAGAGGGTCATGCCTGGGAGGTGTGAAACTGGTCACACACTGGGAGGTGCTATCTCTGAAACTTCTGCTCCATGAAATAGTTGGCTCTGAGATACATAGCAAATACCTCACATTCTGGAAACTGCTGGTAACCCTAGAGTATCTGATCTCATATTGTTTTACCCTTACTTTTCAACACCCACTACTACTGTGCAAAACCACTTAGAGAATCTTTGCTGTTGCTATTCACTAACCAAACTCTATTTAAAAATCCATACTTGGGGCAGAAGTAATGGTTCAGGGCACTCTTAGCCTCCAATACCCTAGAATGCAAGAATGGTGCTGCATTCCTAGGGAAAAAACAACAGAAAACTCATCACCAAACATGTGTCATATTTTATTGCTTGGGCTCTAAACAGTTCCTCCACAACCTAGTATGTGGTGGAGAGCTTCTACACATACCATGAGAGACAACTCAATACCAGCTCTTTGCTTAAAAGAATGAGTATGGGTTCCAAAAGCAACCTTAAAAAATGCTTTAGAGCTGATAGTATGGGAGGTAAAGGGTGTTTGTAGAAATGGAATTTAAGTAATAAAAAGCCAATGAGATCATTTCCCAATACATATCTACTTCACTGGTCATTGCCAGTACCAAGCTGTCCCCTGTTAAGGCTATTTGACACAACCACTTCCACAGTTAAAACTGATTTTAAGTATCAGAATATCCAGTAGTAGTTGCTTTTAGAAACCTCCAAAATATTAGGAACTGATATTAAAATTTTTATTAAATATTTTTTTCAGTATGTTAAAGCATTTTAAACTCATGTAATAAAGATGATATATTCACTGGAACTATTGCTGCAAATATATGACAGCTTTTGAGTTGGTCTTTTTTTCAGTTGTTTAGCAATTTCAGATGAGGACAAAGCTAAAGGAGAGAAGCAATTTAAATTTTAAAGGAATAGGATGGCATATGGGAATTCTGAATTTTATGCATGATTTTTCTGTAAACCTACAATTTCTCTAATTTAAAAAAATTCTGAAGAAGACTGAAAATGACCCACTAATAATTGAGCTTATAGGTAGGTATTGTAAGGTAGTTTAGTTTGAAAGATGGGCAACAAGGCCAAATGGGAAGGTAACAAAGAAAAGTTTTATTGGAGAGAAGCCTCAGGGTGGCCCCTGTTGGCAGAAATTATGCTGGGGGAGCAGGGGGAAGCATGCAGTTGGGTGGTGGGATTTCCTTTTATAGGCCTTTTGCCAATCAGAAGGTTACACTGTGTCTCGAACATGTAAGGTGTGTGACTTTTGGCAAATAGGGGATTACACATAGTTCATCTTGTAACTTTGGCAGGGCCTGGTCTGTAGATTCAAACAGGAGAGGTGGGGGAGGGAGGGAACAACCTTGTGGTGTCAAGTGGGGGAAAGGAAAGGGGGCACTGATGAGCTCAAACAAAGGCAGTGAGGCAGTGGTACAAAATGGGGGAAGGGAAGGGGAACATGAGGCATGGTCTGATCTGCAGCCTGGCTTTTCAAAACAAGGAGATGGGAGAGGGGCCAAGGGCCCAGACCTAATAGGTATAAAATCATCCCAGCCACCTTACATGCCTCTGTCAACTTGTATATAATGAGAAGACTGGGGAGTCTATGAGGCAATGAGAACTGTTGTTCTTATAGAATTGCCATGTTCATGAGGAGATTTTCCCTCTCCTCAAGAGAGATAGGGATGCAGTGCCCAGTATACAAAATTATCCTGGGGTGTATCAAAGAGAATCATTTGTAAAAATCAGAATGCCTGTGAAAACATAAAATTGGACTGTGTGGGTTGAATAGTGTCACTCCCAAATTCAGGTGCTGTCTGGAACTTAACAACATGACATTATTTGGAAACAGGGTTTTTGCATCTATATATAGGATGAGTCTTAAATTATTGACTGGTGTCCTTATTAGAGTGGAAAGGACACAATGATACAAGTAGAAGGATGAGGGCCATATGAAGACACTGATGCAAAGTCGAATCAATGCTGCCACAGCCAAGAAACACCAGGAGCCACTAGAAGCTACAGGCTTCTTCCACGTAGCCTGGGGAGGGAGCATGGCCCTCCTAATGACTTTATTTTGAACTTGTGGCCTCTTGAAGTGGGAAAGAATAAATATCTGTTATTGTTAAGCTACCCAGTTTCTGACAATTTGTTATGGCAGTTCCAGGAAACCAATACATGGACTATATACAGCTGGATGCTTACTAAGATGTCAAACCTATAGCCAAAGTATGTACCCCAATCTGAGTGAAGCTTAGGATGGCAAAAAGTTGAATGCAGACCTTCACTGTTATCCCCTAGAGTTTGGGCCACACTTTAACAGAAAGGCTGGGGTCACTTCTTTCCAATAACTGAGTGTCAAGTTCACTGCAGGAGTCCTTGAAAACATAGTTTCAAAGGAATGGCATGTATCATGCTTGAAAAGACATCCAGAACTCTCCAAACTTTACCAGCTTTCTATGGTGTTTGTAGACCATATAACAGGATCCTCGTTCTTCCTGTATCTGTATCTGAAGAGCATGGAGGTTAGCAACAATGGAGAAGAAAACCAACAATGATAAGGAGTTGGGGTATAGATTACTAGAGGAACCAAAGGTATACACAGTTGGCCCCTCTTCTGTGGATGTTCTCAACACTAGAGGAACAAGGGTGAAACTAAATGTTGCTGCAAGAAGTTATGTATACCTTCAACAAGAAACCTAGTAGGTTTAGTGGAATCATATGCAATTGTATCAGGGATGCAACTGCATTGTTAAATATATACCGTCATTGCTTTGTTCTCATGCAGTAAAGCATTTCCCTTCTTCTTCTCCCTCATCCATGGTTTATCAATTCAATTGAGGACCTAAAGTCTAGAAGCTGTTATCTAATGGCTGAACTGAGATTAAGTTTTTAAAATCCAATTTCCTGAACTTTAATAACAAAAGTTGTTATGGAAACTGACAGATACAGCCAAGGGATTAAAAACATGAAATCCAAAGAACAAGGTTAAGCACTAATTTGGAAAAAAGTAAAGCCATTTCTTAATTGTATTCCCAAAGAATTGTATGTTCTAAGTAAACTTACAAATGTTTATTTCATTATTTCAAAATCAGTTACACACATAGCATTCACATTATAGACCTGATTAAACAGGATATTTGAATCATCCATTCTTACATTGTGCCCAAAGTACAAGAATTTACCAAAAAAAAAAAAGAACACCTCATTTATGGTAAGTCAGTAGTCACCCTTCTAATTAATATACTGATCTATAAGTTTCTAAAATACAATGTAGATAGAATCTATTTCCTTTATCTTCAGAGATCTTCCTCTTTCAATAGTCTTTAAATTATTCCAACTATTTTAGTAATAAACCCTCTAATATGCACTAAAATATTAAACTAAAATTTCAATTTTTAGATGATGGGCATGTTTGCCATTTTTAGAGCACTATACAGGGACATTATATTAGAAGGAGCTACTACCTCAAGACAATGGGAAAGAGAGGAAAAACAGATATTAGGCCTATTTGAAACTATAAAAGTGTGCAAAGGGTTAAGAGAATGTTTCCTATAAGTATTTTTAAGGGAGTTAATATTTTTAACCTGTTTCCCTAAAAAAAAAAGTCAACTTCTTCAGTAAATGATCCATAAGAATACAAGAGCCAATTCCTGTATTTGGCTGACAAATGTAGTCTCTAATACTACATAGTTCCAATGTCATTTACAATACCCCTATTTCGGCTTCATTTCAATACCATAACCCCTAATCCCACAGTACTAATTTGAAATTTGAAGTTCAGTTTCTAATTGATATATCTTCTTGGAAGTTTAAGATATCTCAAACATAACATGCCCAAATCAGGTCTATGAGTGACCCTCATTCTGGAAAAAAGGTCAAAATTCTCCATTTGTATCCTAGCAGCAAATTACTCCACCATTCACTCTTCTATGGATGACAGAAATCCAAAAATTTCCTTGACTTATACCTCTCTTTATCACATATATTCAATTTATGATAAATTAATGACACTTTTATACCTGAAACTTATGAAAAGCCACCCAATTCTCTCAATCCCCACTGTCATAGTCCAAGGATCAATTCTTACCTTATAATTGACCTCCCTCCATCCATTAGGATGGACCTTTCTCAGTTCCAAATGCAGTCATAGTGAGAGTTTCAAATATAAATTTTATTTTACTGCCAAAATGTTTAAGTGAATACAGTATTTTCTATTGCTTTTAAGATAAAGACAAAACTGTTAACATGGCCAAAAGTGTTTTGTATGATCTGGCTCCTTTGTGATCTCATGAATTTCAGGAAATATTCTCTTTGGTCCAGTTCAATGACTTTCTTTCCATCTCTTGGGTAGTATCCCATCACAGAGACACTGAACATGCTGTTGCCTCTTCTTAGAATATTGACTCCAACAACTATCCCCTTGATCTAATTAATTCATGATATTCTTGCATATTTCAGCTCAATAATTATTTATTAAAGCTTCCTCTTATCTTCATAATTACATCTTTTCTACTTACTATCTTATGATACTCTCGAACTTTTGTTTTTTCTTAAGTTTCTTTTCACTATATTGTAGAGTCCTGAAGGCAAGGACCTTGCCTTATTTATTACTGTATTTCACAACTTAATTTATACAAATGGTGTAACCATTGGCAAATTTCTTAACTTCTCCATTCCTCTTGCTTGTCATTTTTGTAATGGAGATAATACTTCATATCTTCATTGTGGTATTGTAACATATAAGGGAGACAGATTTTGTAAAACACTCAGTATATTGTCTAGCATATAGTAGGGGCTCAATACATAGTTTATCTAATTATTATTGTCCACTTTTTTTGTGGGGACAGATAGCCTGAAGTCACAATCTATGTTACATTCTCACAATGGGTCAATTGTCTCACTGTATAGAGTGGGAAAGTACAAGATCTGTGGAGCAATTATAAATGATGTGGATAAGGAATATGTGACTAGATCTCTCAACTGTAAATGAAAGATCAATGATCTTAAAGATTACATTATAATATTTATTTTTCCTTCAAACTATACCTTTCTCTCCACTACCATTGAAGGTCAACACTTAGAGATGGCTGAATGGTACAACAGTTCACTTCTGCTTCTTCTAGAAATGGAGCAAAATCATTTGTTAAATCAGCTCAAATATTTTTGTATTTAATCAATATAGGAAACTCCCCATATGATATTAAAACAGATGTAGAAAAGAAGTTTGAAGCCGCACTGGGAAAGGCCTGTTTAGGTCTGGTCCCAAAAATGAGCTTCTATAATGGAAGCATAGGAAATGGGAAGTTGAACTCTAAAAATAAACTTGCTAGGGTGACCAAAGTTTCTTAAGCACAAAAAGAAAAAATAATGAATGAGGGTGAATAGAAAACACAGATATGGAATATTCTTCAGGCATATGGTATTATTCTGCTTAGCTCCACCAACCTCCAATATCAACTGATAAATTTGTATTTTGAAGTTTCATAAATTTGATAGGAAATTAGGAATATTTTTCACTCAAACTGTGCATTTTCCTGACATGCCACCTACCATGGGTTAGAGGAAAGAAATCTATTCTATTTACATTTCACTGTTTCTCTTTCTACATCCTGTGTTAATCCTAATGTGTGAGAGACATTTTTTGAATCATTGTCTCCCTAGAACCCATTGTTCCTTTGTTTTGTTTCTCAGTGAGGAAACACACCTTCTGTTCTAGTTTGCTAATGCTGCTGGAATGCAAAACACCAGAGAAGGATTGGCTTTTATAAAAAGGGGGTTTATTTGGCTACACAGTTACAGTCATAAGGCCATAAAGTGTCCAAGGTAACACATCAGTAATCAGGTGCCTTCACTGGAGGATAGCCAATGGCATCCAGAAAACCTCTGTTAGCTGGGAAGGCACGTGGCTGGCATCTGCTCCAAAGTTCTGTTTTCAAAATGGCTTTCTTCCAGGACATTCCTCTCTAGGGTGCAGTTCCTCGAAAATGTCACTCTTAGATGCACTTGGGATATTTGTTCTCTCTCAGCTTTTCTGGAGCAAGAGTCTGCTTTCAATGGCCATCTTCAAACTGTCTCTCATCAGCAGCTCCTGTGCTTTCTTCAAAGGGTCCTTCTTGGCTATACCTCCTCTTCAAACTGTCACTCACAGCTGCACTGAGTTCCTTCTCTTTGAGTCAGCTCATTTATATGGCTCTACTGATCAAGGCCCACCCTGAATGGGTGGGGCCATGCCTCCATAGGAATATCTCATCAGAGTCATAACCCACAGCTGGGTGGGGCACACTCCAAGCAAATCTAATCAGCACCAAAACATCTGCCCCACAAGACTACATCAAAGATAATGGTGTTTGGGGGACACAATACATTCAAACTGGCACACCTTTCCAGTTTTCAAAGGATGAAAACTTTGGCTCCAAGTTTGAGACATGACATGATAAGGTCCAATCAAGCTAACTCTTGAGGTTTTCCTTAGGCAATTGAAGAAAGTGATAAATTTTCCAGTACACTTGAATGTGGGAAGATGTAACTGGCCCTCCTGAGGGTTGTAAACAAGGAAAAAGCATACTTGACCAAAAGGTCAATGGGAGGAAAACAGCTTAAGGCTGCAAAAATCATGAGTCGTGATGACATACAGGTCACTGAATCCAAATTTAGTAACACACTGGAATGTTCTGTTGTGTTAGACAATAACCTCCTCTTTTATTTTTTTGAACACATCACTAAGAACAGAGGTGATTTTTTATGGGTAATTAAAAAATCCCTACTAATGCAAAAGCCATTATAACAAAAGTTCCAAAGACATTGTACTGCTAATTATTACTCTATCTTACTCTTGTAGAAAGGACTAAATATTACCAGAGATTCTTTTTAGTCAGACACATCTTTATATAGTTATATTTGGTGTTTTCCCCTATAAATTTTAATTGTATTACATAAACAAACCTATCATGCTTATATACTTTAAGAGTAATTCAAGGATGATGCAAATTTCTTCAATGAATGCCATTCATGTATTAAGGGACAAACAATCCAGAGTCAACAATTTGTTTGGCAAGATTCCTAAGGATTTTAGTTTTATGAGGTTTTCTACTTTGCACAGAAAGCAGGGGCTGGACAATTATATGATGCAAAAGTAATCTTTGCAACAGCACTCCTAGCTCAAGAGAAATTTACCAATTAACAAATGAAGTATATGATTAATATTTGGACTCATTCAAGAAGAAGCATTATCATTATATATATTAGAATTTTTGAATTTTTAAAAATACAAATAAAGCTTTCTCTCAGGATCCAGCTACAGTTGCTACAAAATAAAATTAGGTGTCAAGTATTTGTTAATAATTACTGACTGATCTGGAAACATTGATTAATCTGATAACAAAAGTAATGACCCAGAGTTGGATTTTGTATACTTATGGTTTTTCTTGGAATTACACATTTTTTCAAGCAATACAATCATTTAAATTAACCAATTGCTGTGTAAATACTTTATAAAAAAGGAAATAACTGTAAAACTATAGTTGCAACCTACCAGTCAGTTAAAGAAACACAGATGCACTTCATTTTACTATGTAGGGATAGGATGATTATTGACTTGTCCATGTAAAGCTCCCTAGGAGCCCATCTGGTGGACAGAACTTAGAGTGATTCTATCTGAATGTATGTCATATTCTGACATTTTTACACTTTTAAATTAAATCTCCCACTTTGTGAGATTTTAGCTTTTAACATAATGTCCTGTACAATTTCATTAAAAGTATTACATTTAGATCAAGGTGGGGCAAGATGGTGGACTGGTGAGCTGTATGTTTTAGTTACTTCTCCAGGAAAGTAGGCAGAAAGCCAGGAAATGCGTGGACTGGACACCACAGAGCAATCTGACTTTGGGCATACTTCATACAACACTCATGAAAATGTCGAACTGCTGAGATCAGCGAAATCTGTAAGTTTTTGCGGCCAGGGGACCCATGCCCCTCCCTGCCAGGCTCAGTCCCGTGGGAGGAGGGGCTGTCAGCTCCGGGAAGGAGAAGGGAGAACTGCAGTGGCAGCCCTTATTGGAAATTCATTCTACTGATCCAAACTCCAACCATAGATAGACTGAGACCAGACACCAGAGAATCTGAGAGCAGCCAGCCCAGCAGAGAGGAGACAGGCATAGAAAAAAAACAACATGAAAAATTCCAAAACAAAAGCGGAGGATTTTTGGAGTTCTGGTGAACATAGAAAGGGGAAGGGCAGAGCTCAGGCCCCAAGGCGCATATGCAAATCCTGAAGAAAAGCTGATCTCTCTGCCCTGTGGACCTTTCCTTAATGGCCCTGGTTGCTTTGTCTATTAGCATTTCAATAACCCATTAGATCTCTGAGGAGGGCCCTTTTTTTTTTTTAATCCTTTTTTCTTTTTCTAAAACAATTACTCTAAGAAGCCCAATACAGAAAGCTTCAAAAACTTGCAATTTGGGAAGGTCAACTCAAGTGCAGAACTAAGAGAGCTCTGAGAAAAAAGGCAACAATCCAGTGGCTGAGAAAACTCACTAAACACCACAACTTCCCAAAACAACGGGGGTGTCCACTCACAGCCATCATCCTGGTGGACAGGAAACACTCCTGCCCATCGCCAGTCCCATAGCCCAGAGCTGCCCCAGACAAACCAGTGTGACGGAAGTGCTTCAAACAACAGGCACATACCACAAAACTGGGTGTGGACATAAGCTTTCCCTGCAACCTCAGCTGATTGTCCCAGAGTTGGGAAGGTGGAGCAGTGTGAATTAACAAAGCCCCATTCAGCCATCATTTCAGCAGACTGGGAGCCTCCCTACACAGACCAGCAGCCCAGAACTGCCCTGGGGGGACGGCACTCACCTGTGACATAGCACACTCATCCCTCAACAGAGGGCCCGGGGTGCACGGCCTGGAAGAGGGGCCCACTTGCAAGTCTCAGGAGCCATACGCCAATACCAAGGACTTGTGGGTCAGTGGCAGAGACAAACAGTAGCAGGACTGAACTGAAGGATTAGACTACTGCAGCAGCTTTAAAACTCTAGGATCACCAGGGAGATTTGATTCTTAGGGCCACAACCCTCCCTGACTGCCCAGAAACATGCCCCATATACAGGGCAGGCAACAGCAACTACACACGCAAGCTTGGTACACCAATTGGACCCCACAAGACTCACTCCCCCACTCACCAAAAAGGCTAAGAAGGGGAGAACTGGCTTGTATAGAACAGGTGGCTCGTGGACACCACCTGCTGGTTAGTTAGAGAAAGTGGACTCCACGAAGCTGTAGATCTGATAAATTAGAGATAAGGACTTCAATTGGTCTACAAATCCTAAAAGAACCCTATCAAGTTCAGCAAATGCCACGAGGCCAAAAACAAGAGAAAACTATAAAGCATATGAAAAAAACAGATGATATGCATAACTCAAGCCCAAGCACCCAAATCAAAAGATCTGAAGAGACACAGCACCTAGAGCAGCTACTCAAAGAACTAAAGATGAACAATGAGACCATAGTACGGGAGACAAAGGAAATCAAGAAGACCCTAGAAGAGCATAAAGAAGACATTGCAAGACTAAATAAAAAAATGGATGATCTTATGGAAATTAAAGAAATTGTTGACCAAATTAAAAAGATTCTGGACACTCATAGTACAAGACTAGAGGAAGTTGAACAACGAATCAGTGACCTGGAAGATGACACAATGGAAAATGAAAGCATAAAAGAAAGAATGGGGAAAAAAATTGAAAAAATCGAAATGGACCTCAGGGATATGATAGATGATATGAAAAATCTGAATATAAGACTCATTGGTGTCCCAGAAGGGGAAGAAAGGGGTAAAGGTCTAGGAAGAGTATTCAAAGAAATTGTTGGGGAAAACTTCCCAAATCTTCTAAACAACATAAATACACAAATCATAAATGCTCAGCGAACTTCAAATAGAATAAATCCAAATAAACCCACTCCGAGACATATACTGATCACACTGTCAAACACAGAAGAGAAGGAGCAAGTTCTGAAAGCAGCAAGAGAATAGCAATTCACCACATACAAAGGAAACAGCATAAGACTAAGTAGTGACTACTCAGCAGCCACCATGGAGGTGAGAAGGCAGTGGCACGATATATTTAAAATTCTGAGTGAGAAAAATTTCCAGCCAAGAATACTTTATCCAGCAAAGCTCTCCTTCAAATTTGAGGGAGAGCTTAAATTTTTCACAGACAAACAAATGCTGAGAGAATTTGCTAACAAGAGACCTGCCCTACTGGAGATACTAAAGGGAGCCCTAAAGACAGAGAAACAAAGAAAGGACAGAGAGACTTGGAGAAAGGTTCAGTACTAAAGAGATTCGGTATGGGTACAATAAAGGATATTAATACACAGAGGGGAAAAATATGACAAACATAAACCAAAGGATAAGATGGCTGATTCAAGAAATGCCTTCACGGTTATAACGTTGAATGTAAATGGATTAAACTCCCCAATTAAAAGACATAGATTCACAGAATGGATCAAAAAAAATGAACCATCAATACGTTGCATACAAGAGACTCATCACAGACACAGGGACACAAAGAAACTGAAAGTGAAAGGATGGAAAAAATATTTCATGCAAGCTACAGCCAAAAGAAAGCAGGTGTAGCAATATTAATCTCAGATAAAATAGACTTCAAATGCAGGGATGTTTTGAGAGACAAAGAAGGCCACCATGTACTAATAAAAGGGGCAATTCAGCAAGAAGAAATAACAATCGTAAATGTCTATGCACCCAATCAAGGTGCCACAAAATACATGAGAGAAACACTGGCAAAACTAAAGGAAGCAATTGATGTTTCCACAATAATTGTGGGAGACTTCAACACATCACTCTCTCCTATAGACAGATCAACCAGACGGAAGACCAATAAGGAAATTGAAAACCTAAACAATCTGATAAATGAATTAGATTTAACAGACATATACAGGACATTACATCCCAAATCACCAGGATACACATACTTTTCTAGTGCTCACGGAACTTTCTCCAGAATAGATCATATGCTGGGACATAAAACAAGCCTCAATAAATTTAACAAGATTGACATTATTCAAAGCACAATCTCTGACCACAATGGAATACAATTAGAAGTCAATAACCATCAGAGACTTAGAAAATTCACAAATACCTGGAGGTTAAACAACACACTCCTAAACAATCAGTGGGTTAAAGAAGAAATAGCAAGAGAAATTGCTAAATATATAGAGACGAATGAAAATGAGAACACAACATACCAAATCCTATGGGACGCAGCAAAAGCAGTGCTAAGGGGGAAATTTATAGCACTAAACGCATATATTAAAAAGGAAGAAAGAGCCAAAATTAAAGAACTAATGTATCAACTGAAGAAGCTAGAAAATGAACAGCCAACCAATCCTAAACCAAGTACAAGAAAAGAAATAACAAGGATTAAAGCAGAAATAAATGACATAGAGAACAAAAAAACAATAGAGAGGATAAATATCAGCAAATGTTGGTTCTTTGAGAAGATCAACAAGATTGACAAGCCCCTAGCTAGACTGACAAAATCAAAAAGAGAGAAGAGCCATATAAACAAAATAATGAATGAAAAAGGTGACATAACTGCAGATCCTGAAGAAATTAAAAAAATTATAAGAGGATATTATGAACAACTGTATGGCAACAAACTGGATAATGTAGAAGAAATGGACAATTTCCTGGAAACATATAACAACCTAGACTGACCAGAGAAGAAATAGAAGACCTCAACCAACCCATCACAAGCAAAGAGATCCAATCAGTCATCAAAAATCTTCCCACAAATAAATGTCCAGGGCCAGATGGCTTCACAGGGGAATTCTACCAAACTTTCCAGAAAGAACTGACACCAATCTTACTCAAACTCTTTCAAAACATTGAAGAAAATGGAACACTACCTAACTCATTTTATGAAGCTAACATCAATCTAATACCAAAACCAGGCAAAGATGCTACAAAAAAGGAAAACTACCGGCCAATCTCCCTAATGAATATAGATGCAAAAATCCTCAACAAAATACTTGCAAATCGAATCCAAAGACACATTAAAAAAATCATACACCATGACCAAGTGGGGGTTCATTCCAGGCATGCAAGGATGGTTCAACATAAGAAAATCAATCAATGTATTACAACACATTAACAAGTCAAAAGGGAAAAATCAATTGATCATCTCAATAGATGCTGAAAAAGCATTTGACAAAATCCAACATCCCTTTTTGATAAAAACACTTCAAAAGGTAGGAATTGAAGGAAACTTCCTCAACATGATAAAGAGCATATATGAAAAACCCACAGCCAGCATAGTATTCAATGGGGAGAGACTGAAAGCCTTCCCTCTAAGATCAGGAACAAGACAAGGATGCCCGCTGTCACCACTGTTATTCAACATTGTGCTGGAAGTGCTAGCCAGGGCAATCCGGCAAGACAAAGAAATAAAAGGCATCCACATTGGAAAAGAAGAAGTAAAACTGTCATTGTTTGCAGATGATATGATCTTATATCTAGAAAACCCTGAGAAATTGACGATACAGCTACTAGAGCTAATAAACAAATTTAGCAAAGTAGCGGGATACAAGATTAATGCACATAAGTCAGTAATGTTTCTATATGCTAGAAATGAACAAACTGAAGAGACACTCAAGAAAAAGATACCATTTTCAATAGCAACTAAAAAAATCAAGTACCTAGGAATCAACTTAACCAAAGATGTAAAAGACCTATACAAAGAAAACTACATAACTCTACTAAAAGAAATAGAAGGGGACCTTAAAAGATGGAAAAATATTCCATGTTCATGGATAGGAAGGCTAAATGTCATTAAGATGTCAATTCTACCCAAACTCATCTACAGATTCAATGCAATCCCAATCAAAATTCCAACAACCTACTTTGCAGACTTGGAAAAGCTAGTTATCAAATTTATTTGGAAAGGGAAGATGCCTCGAATTGCTAAAGACACTCTAAAAAAGAAAAACGAAGTGGGAGGACTTACACTCCCTGGCTTTGAAGCTTATTATAAAGCCACAGTTGCCAAAACAGCATGGTACTGGCACAAAGGTAGACATATAGATCAATGGAATCGAACTGAGAATTCAGAGATAGACCCTCAGATCTATAGCCGACTGATCTTTGATAAGGCGCCCAAAGTCACTGAACTGAGTCATAATGGTCTTTTCAACAAATGGGGCTGGGAGAGTTGGATATCCATATTCAAAAGAATGAAAGAGGACCCCTACCTCACCCCCTACACAAAAATTAACTCAAAATCGACCAAAGATCTCAATACAAAAGAAAGTACCATAAAACTCCTAGAAGATAATGTAGGAAAACATCTTCAAGACCTTGTATTAGGTGGCCACTTCCTAGACTTTACACCCAAAGCACAAGCAACAAAAGAGAAAATAGATAAATGGGAACTCCTCAAGCTTAGAAGTTTCTGCACCTCAAAGGAATTTCTCAAAAAAGGTAAAGAGGCAGCCAACTCAATGGGAAAAAATTTTGGAAACCATGTATCTGACAAAAGACTGATATCTTGCATATATAAAGAAATCCTACAACTCAATGACAATAGTACAGACGGCCCAATTATAAAATGGGCAAAAGATATGAAAAGACAGTTCTCTGAAGAGGAAATACAAATGGCCAAGAAGCACATGAGAAAATGTTCAGCTTCACTAGCTAGTAGAGAGATGCAAATTAAGACCACAATGAGATACCATCTAACACCGGTTAGAATGGCTACCATTAAACAAACAGGAAACTACAAATGCTGGAGGGGATGTGGAGAAATTGGAACTCTTATTCATTGTTGGTGGGACTGTATAATGGTTCAGCCACTCTGGAAGTCAGTCTGGCAGTTCCTTAGAAAACTAGATATAGAGTTACCATTCGATCCAGCGATTGCACTTCTCGGTATATACCCGGAAGGTCGGAAAGCAGTGACACGAACAGATATCTGCACGCCAATGTTCATAGCAGCATCATTCACAATTGCCAAGAGATGGAAACAACCCAAATGTCCTTCAACAGATGAGTGGATAAATAAAATGTGGTATATACACACGATGGAATACTACGCGGCAGTAAGAAGGAACGATCTCGTGAAACAAATGCAACATGGATGAACCTTGAAGACATAATGCTGAGCAAAATAAGCCAGGCACAAAAAGAGAAATATTGTATGCTACCACTAATGTGAACTTTGAAAAATGTAAAACAAATGGTTTATAATGTAGAATGTAGGGGAACTAGCAGTAGAGAGCAATTAAGGAAGGGGGAATAATAATCCAAGAAGAACAGATAAGCTATTTAACGTTCTGGGGATGCCCAGCAATGACTATGTTCTGTTAATTTCTGATGGATATACTAGGAACAAGTTCACAGAACTGTTGCTATATTATGTAACTTTCTTGGGTTAAAGTAGGAACATGTTGGAAGTAAAGCAGTTAGGTTAGTTGTCTTTTTCTTACTCCCTTGTTATGGTCTCTTTGAAATGTTCTTTTATTGTATGTTTGTTTTCTTTTTAACTTTTTTTTCATACAGTTGATTTAAAAACAGAAGGGAAAGTTTAAAAAAAAAAAGAAAAAGAAAAAGAAGGAAAACAAAAGATGTAGTGCCCCCTTGAGGAGCCTGTGGAGAATGCAGGGGTATTCGCCTACCCCACCTCCATGGTTGCTAACATGACCACAGACATGGGGGACTGGTGGTTTGATGGGTTGAGCCCTCTACCACAGGTTTTACCCTTGGGAAGATGGTTGCTTCAAAGGAGAGGCTAGGCCTCCCTATGGTTGTGCCTAAGAGCCTCCTCCCGAATGCCTCTTTGTTGCTCAGATGTGGCCCTCTCTCTCTGGCTAAGCCAACTTGAAAGGTGAAATCACTGCCCTCTCCCCTACGTGGGATCAGACACCCAGGGGAGTGAATCTCCCTGGCAACATGGAATATGACTCCCGGGGAGGAATGTAGACCTGGCATCGTGGGATGGAGAACATCTTGTTGACCAAAAGGGGGATGTGAAAGGAAATGAAATAAGCTTCAGTGGCAGAGAGATTCCAAAAGGAGCCGAGAGGTCACTCTGGTGGGCACTCTTATGCACACTTTAGACAACCCCTTTCAGGTTCTAAAGAATTGGGGTAGCTGGTGGTGGATACCTGAAACTATCAAACTACAACCCAGAACCCATGAATCTCGAAGACAGTTGTATAAAAATGTGGCTTATGAAGGGTGACAATGGGATTGGGAAAGCCATAAGGACCACACTCCACCTTGTCTAGTTTATGGATGGATGAGTAGAAAAATAGGGGAAGGAAACAAACAGACAAGGTACCGAGTGTTCTTTTTTACTTCAATTGCTCTTTTTCACTCTAATTATTATTCTTGTTATTTTTGTGTGTGTGCTATTGAAGGTGTCAGGGATTGATTTGGGTGATGAATGTACCACTATGTAATGGTACTGTAAACAATCGAAAGTACGATTTGTTTTGTATGACTGCATGGTATGTGAATATATCTCAATAAAATGAAGATTAAAAAAAGAAAAAAAAAGAATGAATCTGAGGACAGAACCAAGATTGGAAAATTGTGCATGTGAAGAGCCATGTTGAATTATTCCCAGTTCTCCAGATTCATAGGAATTTTACTTAACAAGCTATTTAGAAAAGATGGGCACTCTCTTCCACACCTGGAACTGATTCAGAAATTGACATTCCAGACTTCAAGCAAATGCTGAATAAAAATATCAAGTGCAGCTCTTGGAGCACGTGCTCTTTAGGAGTCCAGGCATCATGTAAGATCATCTACCCTGAGAATGCCATGCTGTGAGAAAGCCCCAACTGATTATGTGGAGAGATTGACACCTGGTCCTTCCCCAGCTGTCTTGGCTGCTAAAATGCCAGATATGCAAAATGCCAAGATTACACCTAAAAGAATTAGTAATGGTTACCTAACATCATCAAATCTCAGTTCACATTAAGACATCCCCAGTGATCCCCAAAGCACCATTTGCAGCTGGTTTATTCAAACCAGGACTCAGTCAAACCTACATATAACATTTGAGATCAGCCATATGTGGGTTTCCCTTCTCCTTGGAGAGCAGGAAAATGGTCAAAGGAACTCAGAGAACCAGGACAGAGGCAGAGCTGCAGTCACTCATGGCACCTAGACATTTTTGGTTTGGCAGGCAGCATGTTTTACATTTGGATGGTCTTTCCACATAGAGAAACTGGGAGATTTTGTCTAAAAGTCTGGTTTGGCTGCTTTTCTAAAAAGCAGTCAGTCTCACTGAGCTCAGTCAGCAACTGTCGGGGGCTGCTTGAGCTAAAGAGGGCCTACATTATTTATAGAGGACCTGCACTCTGTTGTCACACATCTGTCATTTCATGCAGTCCCATACACATTGTGGCCAAGGTTGTGGGAACAGCTCACACCTGACCTACCTCACTGAGGCACATTATCTGCCATCTCTGGGCCAGGAGAGGTGACAGGGGAAGGTGGAGAAGGCCTGAAAACTGAGTTTTATGAACAGTTTTGGTCCTGTGAACCCTATTTTCCTTTCAGTTTCTCCTTATGGCAATGGGTATGTTTATCCTATAACTGTCCCTCCTTTGTATATTGGCAGCAGATAACTTCTTCTGAGCCTCACAGCTTCACCCACAGCTAGAGGGGGATTTTGCCTTAGGACAGAATCATAGCTTTTACTGATTTTCATAAAATCTTCTACTTATCTATTGTTGAAGAAATGAGTTACGTTTTTGTGATATTTTGATGGGAGAATCTATTTTGTATATGGAAAGTTCATGTCTTTCTTTTTGAGATCCATGGGGTGGAATGTGCTGGTTTGGATGTATTATGTCCCCTAGAAAAATCCATTATCTTTTAATAAAATCTTGTGGGATATTTGGATTAGTATGTTCCAGGGAAATGTGACACACCCAACTGTGGCTGATAATTTTGATTAGATTATTTCCATGTAGGTATGACCACACCCAGTGTGTGTCTTTATTAGTTACTGGAGCTCTATAATTGCTGAGGGAGAAGGAGCTTGCTGCTGCAGCTTAGAGAGACATTTTGGAGTTGGTCATTGAAAGCAGGCTTTTGCTAGCATTTCGGAGATTCTAGCCCAGCGTTTGCTCCAGAGAAGCTAAGAAAATGCTTCAAGAACAACATTTTGAAAAATGCACCAGAGCTGAGAGAGGAGCTGGAACACAACCCAGGATCAGCAGTTGACAGCCACCAGTGCCTTCCCAACTAACAGAGTTTTTCTGGATGCCATTGGCCTTACTTCAATGAAAGTATACTTGTATTGATGCCTTAAATTGGACATTTTCATGGCCTCCAGACTGTAAATTTGTAACCAAATAAACCCCCTTTATAAAAACCAATCCATTTTTGGCATTTTGCATAATGGCAGCATTAGCAAACTGGAACACCCACTAACAAGGTAACCATTATCCTGATCTTCCATTAAACATTCTTTTCATTTTTAAAAACAATTTTGCCATCTTGGTGTATATTACTAACCTATGTTGCTTAGTTCTAAAAATTGAAGTAGTAATCACCAACCTGTCTTGAATGTGCTTCTTTACGTTTTTGATTTATGTCACTTTCCCTAACTTCATTTCCAAAGCGTAGGTCAAGGCAAAATAATTCTGCAAGGTAAAATAAAATGTATCTGGTTCATCTCAACCAAAGGTCTTACAGGGGGAAGGTATTGTACCCATCAAGGAGAGTTAATTTAATCTAGGCAAAGTTCATCTGAGCAGTCTCCCTTCAGGTTAAAACTATTTTGCAATTTACTATATGTAAACTATACTTCAATTAGTAGTATATGAAAATTAAAATAAGAACAGCAGGCATATTGAAAATGTGTCTTCAATATATATCTGTTTCTTGAGTCACAATGATGAGCCTCAGTGATGCAATCTGGATTACAGTATACTAGATCTATTGTAAAGCTGTCATCCTGAAGTCTCACTTTTTCTTCATAATCAGGATTCTCATTCAGTCTCTCCTGCTGGCTGTGTTAAGTAACTGCCTTCTTCCTGGTTTACTCTTCCATTTTGTGGAGCACATCTTCTAAAAGCCACTTGAGAAGAATGCATCATATGCATAGTTTTGGACTTGGTTGAAAATTCTACCCTCATGCTTGATTGATAATTTGACATAGTATAGGATTCTATATTAGAAATATTTTCCTTCAAAATGTTAATAGCCTGCTACATTGTATTCTTGTTTCTAGACTCAGAGTTAAGAACCAAAAGCCACTCTAATATACAAATTGAAGGAAAAATTTCTTCAAAGACAGAGCCATGGAGGTTGAGGTCTGGAGTCAAGAGGTTTGGGGCTGGGAGAGCGGAGCAGCCCACAAGCATGGAAAGGGTGAGTTTGCCCTGGAGGTCAAGGGTGGGCTTTCCGCCTCAATGCTCTGGAAGAGTTTTGCCACCTCAGGTCCCAAAGAGGTTGGAGCACATTCCCAGGGAATTGGGGAGAGCCTGGCTGCCACCACACTGTTCTGAAGGGGTTGAGTGTGTGCCCTGGAGATGGAAGGGAATCCGGGAGCTGCCCCAATGTTTGAGGAGGGTGGGGCCGAGAAGGTGGTCTCCCCAATGTGTGGATATGTTGGAGCACTCACCCAAGCATTTGGAGAGGAAACAGCTGCCAAAAAGGCCCCTGGGAAGGGTTAGGCTCCCACTCTCTCAAGCCTCAAGGATGCAACATTGTTCTGTTAATGACTCTCAGACTTTGAAATCTAATGGAGTTTGTCCTGCAGGTTTTAGGAACTGTTTTGCTCCTGTTAACCCTGTTTTCCTTACTGTTTCTCCTTATGGCAATGGAAATGTTTATCCTATGAATGTCTGTCCTTTGTATATTGGGAGCGCATAACTTGTTCTAAGTTCACAGATCCACAGCTAAAGAAAATTATGCCTTAGGATTGGCCATGCCTAAATTGATTTTGATGGGATTTTGTACTTGACTATTGTTACTGAAATGATTTAAGTTTTTGTGGTATTGTGATGGAATGGATGTATTTTGTATTTGGAAAGATAATGCCATTTTGGGGTCCAGGGGGTGGAATGTGCCGGTTTGAGTGTATTGTGTCCCCCAAATGCCATTATCTTTGTGGTCTTGTGTGGGGCAGAAGTTTTGGTGCTGGTTAGATTTGCTTGGAGTGTGCCCCATCCAACTGTTGGTGATAATTTTGATGAGATGTTCCCATGGAGGTGTGGCCCCGCCCATTCAGGGTGAGCCCTGATTGGTGGAGCTATATAAATGAGCTGACTCAGAGAGAGGAAATGGAGTGCAGCTGGGAGTGATGTTTTGAAGAGGAGCAAGCTTGCTAGAGAGGAACGTCCTGGGAGAAATCCGTATTGAGGCCAGAGCTTTGGAGCAGATTCTGGCTGCCTTCCCAGCTAACGGAGGTTTTCTGGATGCCATTGGCCATTCTCTGATGAAGGTACCTGATTGCTG